>NW_026894706.1:0-90347 GCF_032452875.1 Bos javanicus | reverse complement strand
TGATCATTGCATGATCAGCCACGTGAGAGGCATGATAGCCACGTGATCAGTGCATGATCAGTCACGTGATCAGTGCATGATCTTCACTACAGTGCATGATAAGTCACCTGATCAGTGCATGATCAATTACGTGATCAGTGCATGATCACTCACGTGACCAGTACATGGTAGCTACGTGATCATTGCATGAACAGCCGCCATGAGCAGTGCATGATAGCCACGCGATCAGTGCATGATCTGTCGCGATGATCAGTGTATGATCATCCGGGTGATCAGTGCATGGGCAGTCATGTGATCAGTGCATGATATAGACGTGATTAGTGCATGATCAGTCTCGCGATCAGTGTATGATCAGCCACGTGATCAGTGCACGCATAGCCAGTTAATGAGTGCACGGATAGCCAGATGATCAGTGCATGATCAGTCACGTGATCAGTGTATGATCAGCCACGTAATCAGTGCATGATAGCCAACTGATCAGTGCATGATCAGCCACGTGATCAGTGCATGATCAGTTACGTGAGCAGTGCATGATCAGCCACGTGATCAGTGCATGGTCAGACACGTGAACAGTGCATGATCAGCCACGTGATCAGTGCATGATAGCCACGTGATCAGTGCATGATCAGTCACGTGAGCAGTGTATGATCAGCCACGTGATCAGTGCATGATAGCCACGTGATCAGTGCATGATCAGTCACGTGAGCAGCGTATGATCAGCCACGTGAACAGTGCATGCTCAGTCACGTGATCTGGGCCTGCTGAGCTGCGTGATTACCGTCTGCTCATCTGCTTGACAATTGCCAGCTGAGCTGCACGATTCCTGCCTGTCATCTGCTTGACAATTGTCAGCTGTGCTGCGTAATTCCTGCCTGCTCAGCTGCTTGATTATTGCCAGCTGAGCAGCATGATTCCTCACAGCTGAGTTCCATGATTATTGCCTGCTGACTGTTTGATTCGTGCCTACTCAGCTCTTTGTTTATTGCCTCCAGAGGCACATGATCAGTGTATGATAGCAAACATGATCAGCGCATGATCAGTCACATGATCAGCGCCATTAAGTCACGTGATCACTACATGATAGTCATGTGATCAGTCCATGCTCAGTCACGGTATCAGTGCATGATCAGCCACGTGATCAGTGCATGATCAGCCAGGTGATCAGTTCATGATAGCTATGTGATCAGTTCATGATTTGTCACGTGATCTGTGCATGACCAGGCAGGTGATCAGTGCATGATCAGCCACGTGAACAGTGCATGATAGCCACGTGATCAGTGCATGATCCGTCACCTGATGGGTGTATGATCAGTCACGTGACCGGTACATGGTAGCTACGTGATCATTGCATGATCAGCCACGTGAGCAGTGCATGATAGCCACGTGATCAGTGCATGATCAGTCACGTGATCAGTGCATGATCACTCACGTTAACAGTGCATGATAAGTCACCTGATCAGTGCATGATCAATTACGTGATCAGTGCATGATCAGTCACGTGACCAGTACATGGTAGCTACGTGATCATTGCATGAACAGCCGCACGGAGCAGTGCATGATAGCCACGTGATCAGTGCATGATCTGTCGCATGATCAGTGTATGATCATCCGGGTGATCAGTGCATGGGCAGTCATGTGATCAGTGCATGATATAGACGTGATTAGTGCATGATCAGTCTCGTGATCAGTGTATGATCAACCACGTGATCAGTGCACGATAGCCAGTTAATGAGTGCACGATAGCCAGATGATCAGTGCATGATCAGTCACGTGGATCAGTGCATGATCAGCCAAGTAAACAGTGCATGATAGCCAACTGATCAGTGTATGATCAGCCACGTGATCAGTGCATGATCAGTTACGTGAGCAGTGTATGATCAGCCACGTGATCAGTGCATGGTCAAACACGTGAACAGTGTATGATCAGCCACGTGATCAGTGCATGATAGCCACGTGATCAGTGCATTATCAGTTACGTGAGCAGTGTATGATCAGCCACGTGATCAGTGCATGATAGCCACGTGATCAGTGCATGATCAGTTACGCGTGAGCAGCGTATGATCAGCCACGTGAACAGTGCATGCTCAGTCACGTGATCTGGGCCTGCTGAGCTGCGTGATTACCGTCTGCTTATCTGCTTGACAATTGCCAGCTGAGCTGCACGATTCCTGCCTGTCATCTGCTTGACAATTGTCAGCTGTGCTGCGTAATTCCTGCCTGCTCAGCTGCTTGATTATTGCCAGCTGAGCAGCATGATTCCTCACACCTGAGTTCCATGATTATTGCCTGCTGACTGTTTGATTCGTGCCTACTCAGCTCTTTGTTTATTGCCTCCAGAGGCACATGATCAGTGTATGATAGCAAACATGATCAGCGCATGATCAGTCACATGATCAGCGCCATTAAGTCACGTGATCACTACATGATAGTCATGTGATCAGTCCATGCTCAGTCACGGTATCAGTGCATGATCAGCCACGTGATCAGTGCATGATCAGCCAGGTGATCAGTTCATGATAGCTATGTGATCAGTTCATGATTTGTCACGTGATCTGTGCATGACCAGGCAGGTGATCAGTGTATGATCAGCCACGTGAACAGTGCATGATAGCCACGTGATCAGTGCATGATCAGTCACCTGATGGGTGTATGATCAGTCACCTGACCGGTACATGGTAGCTACATGATCATTGCATGATCAGCCACGTGAGTAGTGCATGATAGCCACGTGATCAGTGCATGATCAGTCACGTGATCAGTGCATGATCACCACGTTAACAGTGCATGATAAGTCACCTGATCAGTGCATGATCAGTTACGTGATCAGTGCATGATCAGCTCACGTGATCAGTACATGGTAGCACGTGATCAGTGCATGATCAGCCGCGGATCAGTGCATGATAGCCACGTGATCAGTGCATGATCAGTCACGTGATCAGTGCATGATCACTCACGTGACCAGTACATGGTAGCTACGATCATTGCATGATCAGCCGCGTGAGCAGTGCATGATAGCCACGCGGATCAGTGCATGATCTGTCGCGATGATCAGTGTATGATCATCCGGGTGATCAGTGCATGGGCAGTCATGTGATCAGTGCATGATATAGACGTGATTAGTGCATGATCAGTCTCGTGATCAGTGCATGATCAGCCACGTGATCAGTGCACGCGATAGCCAGTTGATGAGTGCACGATAGCCAGATGATCAGTGCATGATCAGTCACGTGATCAGTGTTTGATCAGCCACGTGAAAGTGCATGATAGCCAACTGATCAGTGTATGATCAGCCACGTGATCAGTGCATGATCAGTTACGTGATCAGTGTATGATCAGCCACGTGATCAGTGCATGATCAGCCACGTGAACAGTGCATGATCAGCCACGTGATCAGTGCATGATAGCCACGTGATCAGTGCATGATCAGGCACGTGATCAGTGTATGATCAGCCACGTGATCAGTGCATGATAGCCACGTGATCAGTGCATGATCAGTTACGTGAGCAGTGCATCAGCCACGTGAACAGTGCATGCTCAGTCACGTGATCTGGGCCTGCTGAGCCGCGTGATTACCGTCTGCTCATCTGCTTGACAATTGCCAGCTGAGCTGCACGATTCCTGCCTGTCATCTGCTTGACAATTGTCAGCTGTGCTGCGTAATTCCTGCCTGCTCAGCTGCTTGATTATTGCCAGCTGAGCAGCATGATTCCTCACACCTGAGTTCCATGATTATTGCCTGCTGACTGTTTGATTCGTGCCTACTCAGCTCTTTGTTTATTGCCTCCAGAGGCACATGATCAGTGCATGATAGCAAACATGATCAGCGCATGATCAGTCACATGATCAGTGCCATTAAGCCACGTGATCACTACATGATAGTCATGTGATCAGTCCATGATCAGTCACGGTATCAGTGCATGATCAGCCACGTGATCAGTGCATGATCAGCCAGGTGATCAGTGCATGATAGCTACGTGATCAGTTCATGATTTGTCACGTGATCTGTGCATGACCAGGCAGGTGATCAGTGCATGATCAGCCACGTGAACAGTGCATGATAGCCACGTGATCAGTGCATGATCAGTCACCTGATGGGTGTATGATCAGTCACCTGACCGGTACATGGTAGCTACATGATCATTGCATGATCAGCCACGTGAGTAGTGCATGATAGCCACGTGATCAGTGCATGATCAGTCACGTGATCAGTGCATGATCACTCACGTGAACAGTGCATGATAAGTCACCTGATCAGTGCATGATCAATTACGTGATCAGTGCATGATCAGTCACGTGACCAGTACATGGTAGCATGCGTGATCATTGCATGAACAGCCGCGTGAGCAGTGCATGATAGCCACGTGATCAGTGCATGATCAGTCGCGTGATCAGTGCATGATCATCCGGGTGATCAGTGGCAGTCACGTGATCAGTGCATGATATAGACGTGATCAGTGCATGATCAGTCACGTGATCAGTGTATGATCAGCCACGTGATCAGTGCACGATAGCCAGTTAATGAGTGCATGATAGCCACGTGATCAGTGCATGATCAGTCACGTGATCAGTGTTATGATCAGCCACGTGATCAGTGCATGATAGCCAACTGATCAGTGCATGATCAGCCACGTGATCAGTGCATGATCAGTCACGTGAGCAGTGTATGATCAGCCACGTGATCAGTGCATGGTCAGCCACGTGAACAGTGTATGATCAGCCACGTGATCAGTGCATGATCAGCCACGTGATCAGTGCATGATCAGTTACGGAGTGTATGATCAGCCACGTGATCAGTGCATGATAGCCACGTGATCAGTGCATGATCAGTCACGTGATCAGTGTATGATCAGCCACGTGAACAGTGCATGCTCAGTCACGTGATCTGGGCCTGCTGAGCTGCGTGATTACCGTCTGCTCATCTGCTTGACAATTGCCAGCTGAGCTGCACGATTCCTGCCTGTCATCTGCTTGACAATTGTCAGCTGTGCTGCGAATTCCTGCCTGCTCAGCTGCTTGATTATTGCCAGCTGAGCAGCATGATTCCTCACAGCTGAGTTCCATGATTATTGCCTGCTGACTGTTTGATTCGTGCCTACTCAGCTCTTTGTTTATTGCCTCCAGAGGCACATGATCAGTATATGATAGCAAACATGATCAGCGCATGATCAGTCACATGATCAGCGCCATTAAGTCACGTGATCACTACATGATAGTCATGTGATCAGTCCATGATCAGTCACGGTATCAGTGCATGATCAGCCACGTGATCAGTGCATGATCAGCCAGGTGATCAGTGCATGATCAGCCACGTGATCAGTGCATGATCAGTCACGTGACCAGTACATGGTAGCTACGTGATCAGTGCATGATCAGCCACGTGAGCAGTGCATGATAGCCACGTGATCAGTGCATGATCAGTCACGTGGATCAGTGCATGATCACTCACGTGAACAGTGCATGATAAGTCACCTGATCAGTGCATGATCAATTACGTGATCAGTGCATGATCACTCACGTGACCAGTACATGGTAGCTACGTGATCATTGCATGAACAGCCGTGAGCAGTGCATGATAGCCACGTGATCAGTGCATGATCTGTCGCGATGATCAGTGTATGATCATCCGGGTGATCAGTGCATGGGCAGTCATGTGATCAGTGCATGATATAGACGTGATTAGTGCATGATCAGTCTCGTGATCAGTGTATGATCAACCACGTGATCAGTGCACGATAGCCAGTTGATGAGTGCACGATAGCCAGATGATCAGTGCATGATCAGTCACGTGATCAGTGCATGATCAGCCAAGTAAAAGTGCATGATAGCCAACTGATCAGTGCATGATCAGCCACGTGATCAGTGCATGATCAGTCACGTGAGCAGTGTATGATCAGCCACGTGATCAGTGCATGGTCAAACACGTGAACAGTGCATGATCAGCCACGTGATCAGTGCATGATAGCCACGTGATCAGTGCATGATCAGTCACGTGAGCAGTGTATGATCAGCCACGTGATCAGTGCATGATAGCCACGTGATCAGTGCATGATCAGTCACGTGAGCAGCGTATGATCAGCCACGTGAACAGTGCATGCTCAGTCACGTGATCTGGGCCTGCTGAGCTGCGTGATTACCGTCTGCTCATCTGCTTGACAATTGCCAGCTGAGCTGCACGATTCCTGCCTGTCATCTGCTTGACAATTGTCAGCTGTGCGTAATTCCTGCCTGCTCAGCTGCTTGATTATTGCCAGCTGAGCAGCATGATTCCTCACAGCTGAGTTCCATGATTATTGCCTGCTGACTGTTTGATTCGTGCCTACTCAGCTCTTTGTTTATTGCCTCCAGAGGCACATGATCAGTGTATGATAGCAAACATGATCAGCGCATGATCAGTCACATGATCAGCGCCATTAAGTCACGTGATCACTACATGATAGTCATGTGATCAGTCCATGCTCAGTCACGGTATCAGTGCATGATCAGCCACGTGATCAGTGCATGATCAGCCAGGTGATCAGTTCACGATAGCTATGTGATCAGTTCATGATTTGTCACGTGATCTGTGCATGACCAGGCAGGTGATCAGTGCATGATCAGCCACGTGAACAGTGCATGATAGCCACGTGATCAGTGCATGATCAGTCACCTGATGGGTGTATGATCAGTCACCTGACCGTACATGGTAGCTACGATCATTGCATGATCAGCCACGTGAGTAGTGCATGATAGCCACGTGATCAGTGCATGATCAGTCACGTGATCAGTGCATGATCACTCACGCGAACAGTGCATGATCAGTCACATGATCAGTGCATGATCAGTTACGTGATCAGTGCATGATCAGTCACGATCAGTGCATGGTAGCCACGTGATCAGTGCAGCGATCAGTCACGTGATCAGTGCATGATAGCCACGTGATCAGTGCATGATCAGTCACGTGATCAGTGCATGATCAGTCACGTGACCAGTACATGGTAGCCACGTGATCATTGCATGATCAGCCACGTGAGCAGTGCATGATAGCCACGTGATCAGTGCGCATGATCAGTCGCGATGATCAGTGTATGATCATCCGGGTGATCAGTGCATGGGCAGTCATGTGATCAGTGCATGATATAGACGTGATTAGTGCATGATCAGTCTCGTGATCAGTGTATGATCAGCCACGTGATCAGTGCACGATAAGCCAGTTGATGAGTGCACGATAGCCAGATGATCAGTGCATTATCAGTCACGTGATCAGTGTATGATCAGCCAAGTGAAAAGTGCATGATAGCCAACTGATCAGTGCATGATCAGCCACGTGATCAGTGCATGATCAGTTACGTGAGCAGTGCATGATCAGCCACGTGATCAGTGCATGGTCAGCCACGTGAACAGTGCATGATCAGCCACGTGATCAGTGCATGATAGCCACGTGATCAGTGCATTATCAGTCACGTGAGCAGTGTATGATCAGCCACGTGATCAGTGCATGATAGCCACGTGATCAGTGCATGATCAGTCACGTGAGCAGCGTATGATCAGCCACGTGAACAGTGCATGCTCAGTCACGTGATCTGGGCCTGCTGAGCTGCGTGATTACCGTCTGCTCATCTGCTTGACAATTGCCAGCTGAGCTGCACGATTCCTGCCTGTCATCTGCTTGACAATTGTCAGCTGTGCTGCGTAATTCTGCCTGCTCAGCTGCTTGATTATTGCCAGCTGAGCAGCATGATTCCTCACACCTGAGTTCCATGATTATTGCCTGCTGACTGTTTGATTCGTGCCTACTCAGCTCTTTGTTTATTGCCTCCAGAGGCACATGATCAGTGTATGATAGCAAACATGATCAGCGCATGATCAGTCACATGATCAGCGCCATTAAGTCACGTGATCACTACATGATAGTCATGTGATCAGTCCATGCTCAGTCACGGTATCAGTGCATGATCAGCCACGTGATCAGTGCATGATCAGCCAGGTGATCAGTTCATGATAGCTATGTGATCAGTTCATGATTTGTCACGTGATCTGTGCATGACCAGGCAGGTGATCAGTGTATGATCAGCCACGTGAACAGTGCATGATAGCCACGTGATCAGTGCATGATCCGTCACCTGATGGGTGTATGATCAGTCACCTGACCGGTACATGGTAGCTACATGATCATTGCATGATCAGCCACGTGAGTAGTGCATGATAGCCACGTGATCAGTGCATGATCAGTCACGTGATCAGTGCATGATCACTCACGTTAACAGTGCATGATAAGTCACCTGATCAGTGCATGATCAATTACGTGATCAGTGCATGATCACTCACGTGACCAGTACATGGTAGCTACGTGATCATTGCATGAACAGCCGCGAGCAGTGCATGATAGCCACGTGATCAGTGCATGATCTGTCGCGATGATCAGTGTATGATCATCCGGTGATCAGTGCATGGGCAGTCATGTGATCAGTGCATGATATAGACGTGATTAGTGCATGATCAGTCTCGTGATCAGTGTATGATCAACCACGTGATCAGTGCACGATAGCCAGTTAATGAGTGCACGATAGCCAGATGATCAGTGCATGATCAGTCACGTGATCAGTGCATGATCAGCCAAGTAAAAAGTGCATGATAGCCAACTGATCAGTGCATGATCAGCCACGTGATCAGTGCATGATCAGTTACGTGAGCAGTGTATGATCAGCCACGTGATCAGTGCATGGTCAGACACGTGAACAGTGTATGATCAGCCACGTGATCAGTGCATGATAGCCACGTGATCAGTGCATGATCAGTCACGTGAGCAGTGTATGATCAGCCACGTGATCAGTGCATGATAGCCACGTGATCAGTGCATGATCAGTTACGTGAGCAGCGTATGATCAGCCACGTGAACAGTGCATGCTCAGTCACGTGATCTGGGCCCGCTGAGCTGCGTGATTACCGTCTGCTCATCTGCTTGACAATTGCCAGCTGAGCTGCACGATTCCTGCCTGTCATCTGCTTGACAATTGTCAGCTGTGCTGCGTAATTCCTGCCTGCTCAGCTGCTTGATTATTGCCAGCTGAGCAGCATGATTCCTCACACCTGAGTTCCATGATTATTGCCTGCTGACTGTTTGATTCGTGCCTACTCAGCTCTTTGTTTATTACATCCAGAGGCACATGATCAGTGTATGATAGCAAACATGATCAGCGCATGATCAGTCACATGATCAGCGCCATTAAGTCACGTGATCACTACATGATAGTCATGTGATCAGTCCATGCTCAGTCACGGTATCAGTGCATGATCAGCCACGTGATCAGTGCATGATCAGCCAGGTGATCAGTTCATGATAGCTATGTGATCAGTTCATGATTTGTCACGTGATCTGTGCATGACCAGGCAGGTGATCAGTGTAAGATCAGCCACGTGAACAGTGCATGATAGCCACGTGATCAGTGCATGATCCGTCACCTGATGGGTGTATGATCAGTCACCTGACCGGTACATGGTAGCTACATGATCATTGCATGATCAGCCACGTGAGTAGTGCATGATAGCCACGTGATCAGTGCATGATCAGTCACGTGATCAGTGCATGATCACACACGTTAACAGTGCATGATAAGTCACCTGATCAGTGCATGATCAATTACGTGATCAGTGCATGATCAGTCACGTGACCAGTACATGGTAGCTACGTGATCATTGCATGAACAGCCGCGTGAGCAGTGCATGATAGCCACGTGATCAGTGCATGATCTGTCGCATGATCAGTGTATGATCATCCGGGTGATCAGTGCATGGGCAGTCATGTGATCAGTGCATGATATAGACGTGATTAGTGCATGATCAGTCACGTGATCAGTGTATGATCAACCACGTGATCAGTGCACGATAGCCAGTTAATGAGTGCATGATAGCCACGTGATCAGTGCATGATCAGTCACGTGATCAGTGTTTGATCAGCCAAGTAAAAAGTGCATGATAGCCAACTGATCAGTGTATGATCAGCCACGTGATCAGTGCATGATCAGTTACGTGAGCAGTGCATGATCAGCCACGTGATCAGTGCATGGTCAGACACGTGAACAGTGTATGATCAGCCACGTGATCAGTGCATGATAGCCACGTGATCAGTGCATGATCAGTCACGTGAGCAGTGTATGATCAGCCACGTGATCAGTGCATGATAGCCACGTGATCAGTGCATGATCAGTCACGGAGCAGCGATGATCAGCCACGTGAACAGTGCATGCTCAGTCACGTGATCTGGGCCTGCTGAGCTGCGTGATTACCGTCTGCTCATCTGCTTGACAATTGCCAGCTGAGCTGCACGATTCCTGCCTGTCATCTGCTTGACAATTGTCAGCTGTGCTGCGTAATTCCTGCCTGCTCAGCTGCTTGATTATTGCCAGCTGAGCAGCATGATTCCTCACAGCTGAGTTCCATGACTATTGCCTGCTGACTGTTTGATTCGTGCCTACTCAGCTCTTTGTTTATTGCCTCCAGAGGCACATGATCAGTGTATGATAGCAAACATGATCAGCGCATGATCAGTCACATGATCAGCGCCATTAAGTCACGTGATCACTACATGATAGTCATGTGATCAGTCCATGCTCAGTCACGGTATCAGTGCATGATCAGCCACGTGATCAGTGCATGATCAGCCAGGTGATCAGTTCATGATAGCTATGTGATCAGTTCATGATTTGTCACGTGATCTGTGCATGACCAGGCAGGTGATCAGTGCATGATCAGCCACGTGAACAGTGCATGATAGCCACGTGATCAGTGCATGATCCGTCACCTGATGGGTGTATGATCAGTCACCTGACCGGTACATGGTAGCTACATGATCATTGCATGATCAGCCACGTGAGTAGTGCATGATAGCCACGTGATCAGTGCATGATCAGTCACGTGATCAGTGCATGATCACTCACGTTAACAGTGCATGATAAGTCACCTGATCAGTGCATGATCAACTACGTGATCAGTGCATGATCAGTCACGTGACCAGTACATGGTAGCTACGTGATCATTGCGTGATCAGCCGTGAGCAGTGCATGATAGCCACGTGATCAGTGCATGATCTGTCGCGATGATCAGTGTATGATCATCCGGGTGATCAGTGCATGGGCAGTCATGTGATCAGTGCATGATATAGACGTGATTAGTGCATGATCAGTCTCGTGATCAGTGTATGATCAACCACGTGATCAGTGCACGATAGCCAGTTAATGAGTGCACGATAGCCAGATGATCAGTGCATGATCAGTCACGTGATCAGTGCATGATCAGCCACGTAAAAAGTGCATGATAGCCAACTGATCAGTGCATGATCAGCCACGTGATCAGTGCATGATCAGTTACGTGAGCAGTGCATGATCAGCCACGTGATCAGTGCATGGATCAGACACGTGAACAGTGCATGATCAGCCACGTGATCAGTGCATGATAGCCACGTGATCAGTGCATGATCAGTCACGTGAGCAGTGTATGATCAGCCACGTGATCAGTGCATGATAGCCACGTGATCAGTGCATGATCAGTCACGTGAGCAGCGTATGATCAGCCACGTGAACAGTGCATGCTCAGTCACGTGATCTGGGCCTGCTGAGCTGCGTGATTACCGTCTGCTCATCTGCTTGACAATTGCCAGCTGAGCTGCACGATTCCTGCCTGTCATCTGCTTGACAATTGTCAGCTGTGCTGCGTAATTCCTGCCTGCTCAGCTGCTTGATTATTGCCAGCTGAGCAGCATGATTCCTCACAGCTGAGTTCCATGATTATTGCCTGCTGACTGTTTGATTCGTGCCTACTCAGCTCTTTGTTTATTGCCTCCAGAGGCACATGATCAGTGTATGATAGCAAACATGATCAGCGCATGATCAGTCACATGATCAGAGCCATTAAGTCACGTGATCACTACATGATAGTCATGTGATCAGTCCATGCTCAGTCACGGTATCAGTGCATGATCAGCCACGTGATCAGTGCATGATCAGCCAGGTGATCAGTTCATGATAGCTATGTGATCAGTTCATGATTTGTCACGTGATCTGTGCATGACCAGGCAGGTGATCAGTGCATGATCAGCCACGTGAACAGTGCATGATAGCCACGTGATCAGTGCATGATCAGTCACCTGATGGGTGTATGATCAGTCACCTGACCGGTACATGGTAGCTACATGATCATTGCATGATCAGCCACGTGAGTAGTGCATGATAGCCACGTGATCAGTGCATGATCAGTCACGTGATCAGTGCATGATCACTCACGTTAACAGTGCATGATAAGTCACCTGATCAGTGCATGATCAATTACGTGATCAGTGCATGATCACTCACGTGACCAGTACATGGTAGCAGCTACGTGATCATTGCATGAACAGCCGCGTGAGCAGTGCATGATAGCCACGTGATCAGTGCATGATCTGTCGCATGATCAGTGTATGATCATCCGGGTGATCAGTGCATGGGCAGTCATGTGATCAGTGCATGATATAGACGTGATTAGTGCATGATCAGTCTCGTGATCAGTGTATGATCAACCACGTGATCAGTGCACGATAGCCAGTTAATGAGTGCACGATAGCCAGATGATCAGTGCATTATCAGTCACGGGATCAGTGTTTGATCAGCCAAGTAAAAAGTGCATGATAGCCAACTGATCAGTGTATGATCAGCCACGTGATCAGTGCATGATCAGTTACGTGAGCAGTGTATGATCAGCCACGTGATCAGTGCATGGTCAGACATGTGAACAGTGTATGATCAGCCACGTGATCAGCGTGCATGATAGCCACTGATCAGTGCATTATCAGTCACGTGAGCAGTGTATGATCAGCCACGTGATCAGTGCATGATAGCCACGTGATCAGTGCATTATCAGTTACGTGAGCAGCGTATGATCAGCCACGCGAACAGTGCATGCTCAGTCACGTGATCTGGGCCTGCTGAGCTGCGTGATTACCGTCTGCTCATCTGCTTGACAATTGCCAGCTGAGCTGCACGATTCCTGCCTGTCATCTGCTTGACAATTGTCAGCTGTGCTGCGTAATTCCTGCCTGCTCAGCTGCTTGATTATTGCCAGCTGAGCAGCATGATTCCTCACACCTGAGTTCCATGATTATTGCCTGCTGACTGTTTGATTCGTGCCTACTCAGCTCTTTGTTTATTGCCTCCAGAGGCACATGATCAGTGTATGATAGCAAACATGATCAGCGCATGATCAGTCACATGATCAGCGCCATTAAGTCACGTGATCACTACATGATAGTCATGTGATCAGTCCATGCTCAGTCACGGTATCAGTGCATGATCAGCCACGTGATCAGTGCATGATCTGTCAGATGATTAGTGTATGATCAGCCACGTGATCAGTGCATGGTCAGTCACGTGATCAGTGCATGATATAGACGTGATCAGTGCATGATCAGTCTCGTGATCAGTGCATGATAGCCACGTGATCAGTGCATGATCAGTCACCTGATGGGTGTATGATCAGTCACGTGACCTGTACATGGTAGCTACATGATCATTGCATGATCAGCCACGTGAGTAGTGCATGATAGCCACGTGATCAGTGCATGATCAGTCACGTGATCAGTCCATGCTCAGTCACGGTATCAGTGCATGATCAGCCACGTGATCAGTGCATGATCAGCCAGGTGATCATTTCATGATAGCTATGTGATCAGTTCATGATTTGTCACGTGATCTGTGCATGACCAGGCAGGTGATCAGTGCATGATCAGCCACGTGAACAGTGCATGATAGCCACGTGATCAGTGCATGATCCGTCACCTGATGGGTGTATGATCAGTCACCTGACCGGTACATGGTAGCTACATGATCATTGCATGATCAGCCACGTGAGTAGTGCATGATAGCCACGTGATCAGTGCATGATCAGTCACGTGTTCAGTGCATGATCAGTCATGTAATCTGTGCATGACCAGGCACGTGATCAGTGTATGACCAGCCAAGTGATCAGTGCATGATAGCCACGTGATCAGTGCATGATCAGTCACGTGATCAGTGCATGATCAGTCACGTGATCAGTGGATGATCAGCCACGTGATCAGTGCATGATCAGCCACATGATCAGTGCATGATCAATTACGTGATCAGTGCATGATCAGTCACGTGACCAGTATATGGTAGCTAGGTGATCATTGCATGATCAGCCACATGAGCCGTGCATGATAGCCACGAGATCAGTGGATGATCAGTCACGTGATCAGTGCATGATCACTCACGTTAACAGTGCATGATAAGTCACCTGATCAGTGCATGATCAATTACGTGATCAGTGCATGATCAGTCACGTGACCAGTACATGGTAGCTACGTGATCATTGCGTGATCAGCCGCGTGATCAGTGCATGATAGCCACGTGATCACTGCATGATAGCCACGTGATCAGTGCATGATCAGTCAGGTGATACGTGTGTGATCAGCCACGTGATCAGGGCATGATATCCACGTGATCAGTGCATGATAGCCTCGTGATCAGTGCATGAGAGCCACGTGATCAGTGCATGATCAGTCACGTGATCATGCATGATCAGCCACGTGATCAGTGCATGATCATTTACGTGATCAGTGCATGATCAGTCACGTGAACAGTGCATGATCATTTACGTGATCTGTGCATGATCAGTCACGTGACCAGTATGTGGTAGCTATGTGATCATTCCATGACGAGCCACGTGAGCAGTGCATGATAGCCACGTGATGTGTGCATGATGAGTTACGTGAGCAGAGTATGATCAGCCACGTGATCAGTGCATGAGTGCCACGTGATCAGTGCATGATATGTCACGTGACAGGTGTGTGATCAGCCACGTGAACAGTGCATGTTCAGCCACGTGATCAGTCCATGATAGCCACGTGATCAGTGCATGATCAGTTACCTGAGCACTGTATGATCAGCCACGTGATCAGTGCATGGTCAGACACGTGAACAGTGTATGATCAGCCATGTGATCAGTGCATGATATCCAAGTGATCAGTGCATGATCATCACGTGATCAGTGTATGATCAGCCACGTGAACAGTGCCTGCTCAGTCACGTGATCAGGGCCTGCTGAGCTGCGTGATTACTGTCTGCTCATCTGCTTGACAATTGCCAGCTGAGCTGCACGATTCCTGCCTGTCATCTGCTTGACAATTGACAGCTGTGCTGCGTAATTCCTGCCTGCTCAGCTGCTTGATTATTGCCAGCTGAGCAGCATGATTCCTCACAGCTGAGTTCCATGATTATTGCCTGCTGACTGTATAATTCGTGCCTACTCAGCTCTTTGTTTATTGCCTCCAGAGGCACATGATCAGTATATGATAGCAAACATTATCAGTGCATGATCAGTCACATGATCAGAGCCATTAAGTCACGTGATCACTACATGATAGTCATGTGATCAGTCCATGCTCAGTCACGGTATCAGTGCATGATCAGCCACGATATCAGTGCATGATCAGCCAGGTGATCAGTTCATGATAGCTATGTGATCAGTTCATGATTTGTCACGTGATCTGTGCATGACCAGGCAGGTGATCAGTGCATGATCAGTCACGTGATCAGTGCATGATCAGTCACGTGATCAGTGGATGATCAGCCACGTGATCAGTGCATGATCAGCCACGTGATCAGTGCATGATCAATTACGTGATCAGTGCATGATCAGTCACGTGACCAGTATATGGTAGCTAGGTGATCATTGCATGATCAGCCACATGAGCCGTGCATGATAGCCACGTGATCAGTGCATGATCAGTCACGTGATCAGTGCATGATCACTCACGTAACAGTGCATGGATAAGTCACCTGATCAGTGCATGATCAATTACGTGATCAGTGCATGATCACCACGTGACCAGTACATGGTAGCTACGTGATCATTGCATGAACAGCCGCGTGAGCAGTGCATGATAGCCACGTGATCAGTGCATGATCTGTCGCGATGATCAGTGTATGATCATCCGGGTGATCAGTGCATGGGCAGTCATGTGATCAGTGCATGATATAGACGTGATTAGTGCATGATCAGTCGCGTGATCAGTGTATGATCAACCACGTGATCAGTGCACGATAGCCAGTTAATGAGTGCACGATAGCCAGATGATCAGTGCATTATCAGTCACGTGATCAGTGTATGATCAGCCAAGTAATAAGTGCATTATAGCCAACTGATCAGTGTATGATCAGCCACGTGATCAGTGCATGATCAGTTACGTGAGCAGTGTATGATCAGCCACGTGATCAGTGCATGGTCAAACACGTGAACAGTGTATGATCAGCCACGTGATCAGTGCATGATAGCCACGTGATCAGTGCATTATCAGTTACGTGAGCAGCGTATGATCAGCCACGTGAACAGTGCATGCTCAGTCACGTGATCTGGGCCTGCTGAGCTGCGTGATTACCGTCTGCTCATCTGCTTGACAATTGCCAGCTGAGCTGCACGATTCCTGCCTGTCATCTGCTTGACAATTATCAGCTGTGCTGCGTAATTCCTGCCTGCTCAGCTGCTTGATTATTGCCAGCTGAGCAGCATGATTCCTCACACCTGAGTTCCATGATTATTGCCTGCTGACTGTTTGATTCGTGCCTACTCAGCTCTTTGTTTATTGCCTCCAGAGGCACATGATCAGTGTATGATAGCAAACATGATCAGCGCATGATCAGTCACATGATCAGAGCCATTAAGTCACGTGATCACTACATGATAGTCATGTGATCAGTCCATGCTCAGTCACGGTATCAGTGCATGATCAGCCACGTGATCAGTGCATGATCAGCCACGTGATCAGTGCATGATCCGTCACCTGATGGGTGCATGATCATTCACGTGACCGGTACATGGTAGCTACATGATCAGTGCATGATCAGCCACGTGACCAGTGCATGGTAGCCACGTGATCAGTGCATGATCAGTCACGTGATCAGTGCATGATCACTCACGTTAACAGTGCATGATAAGTCACCTGATCAGTGCATGATCAATTACGTGATCAGTGCATGATCACCACGTGACCAGTACATGGTAGCTACGTGATCATTGCATGAACAGCCGCGTGAGCAGTGCATGATAGCCACGTGATCAGTGCATGATCTGTCGCATGATCAGTGTATGATCATCCGGGTGATCAGTGCATGGGCAGTCATGTGATCAGTGCATGATATAGACGTGATTAGTGCATGATCAGTCTCGTGGATCAGTGTATGATCAGCCACGTGATCAGTGCACGATCAGCCAGTTAATGAGTGCACGATAGCCAGATGATCAGTGCATTATCAGTCACGTGATCAGTGTTTGATCAGCCACGTAATAAGTGCATGATAGCCAACTGATCAGTGTATGATCAGCCACGTGATCAGTGCATGATCAGTTACGTGAGCAGTGTATGATCAGCCACGTGATCAGTGCATGGTCAGACACGTGAACAGTGCATGATCAGCCACGTGATCAGTGCATGATAGCCACGTGATCAGTGCATGATCAGTTACGTGAGCAGTGTATGATCAGCCACGTGATCAGTGCATGATAGCCACGTGATCAGTGCATGATCAGTCACGTGAGCAGCGTATGATCAGCCACGTGGAACAGTGCATGCTCAGTCACGTGATCTGGGCCTGCTGAGCTGCGTGATTACCGTCTGCTCATCTGCTTGACAATTGCCAGCTGAGCTGCACGATTCCTGCCTGTCATCTGCTTGACAATTGTCAGCTGTGCTGCGAATTCCTGCCTGCTCAGCTGCTTGATTATTGCCAGCTGAGCAGCATGATTCCTCACACCTGAGTTCCATGATTATTGCCTGCTGACTGTTTGATTCGTGCCTACTCAGCTCTTTGTTTATTGCCTCCAGAGGCACATGATCAGTGTATGATAGCAAACATGATCAGCGCATGATCAGTCACATGATCAGAGCCATTAAGTCACGTGATCACTACATGATAGTCATGTGATCAGTCCATGCTCAGTCACGGGATCAGTGCATGATCAGCCAGGTGATCAGTGCATGATAGCTATGTGATCAGTTCATGATTTGTCACGTGATCTGTGCATGACCAGGCAGGTGATCAGTGCATGATCAGCCACGTGAACAGTGCATGATAGCCACGTGATCAGTGCATGATCCGTCACCTGATGGGTGTATGATCAGTCACCTGACCGGTACATGGTAGCTACATGATCATTGCATGATCAGCCACGTGAGTAGTGCATGATAGCCACGTGATCAGTGCATGATCAGTCACGTGATCGGTGCATGATCAGTCACCTGAACAGTGCATGGCTACATGATGATCAGTGCATGATCAGCCACGTGATCAGTGCATGATCAGCCACGTGATCAGTGCATGATCAGTCACGTGATCAGTGCATGATCAGTCATGTGATCAGTGCATGATCAGCCACGTGATCAGTGCATGACCAGCCACGTGATCAGTGCATGATAGCCACGTGATCAGTGCATGATCAGTCACGTGATCAGTGCATGATCAGTCACGTGATCAGTGCATGATCAGCCACGTGATCAGTGCATGATCAGCCACGTGATCAGTGCATGATCAGTTACGTGATCAGTGCATGATCAGTCACGTGACCAGTATATGGTAGCTAGGTGATCATTGCATGATCAGCCACGTGAGCAGTGCATGATAGCCACGTGATCAGTGCATGATCAGTCACGTGATCAGTGCATGATCAGTCACGTTAACAGTGCATGATAAGTCACCTGATCAGTGCATGATCAATTACGTGATCAGTGCATGATCAGTCACGTGACCAGTACATGGTAGCTACGTGATCATTGCATGATCAGCCGCACGTGAGCAGTGCATGATAGCCACGTGATCAGTGCATGATCAGTCACGTGATCAGTGCATGATCAGTCACGTGACCAGTACATGGTAGCCACGCGATCAGTGCATGAACAGCCACGTGAGCAGTGCATGATAGCCACGTGATCAGTGCATGATCTGTCGCATGATCAGTGTATGATCATCCGGGTGATCAGTGCATGGGCAGTCATGTGATCAGTGCATGATATAGACGTGATTAGTGCATGATCAGTCTCGTGATCAGTGTATGATCAACCACGTGATCAGTGCACGATAGCCACGTTAATGAGTGCACGATAGCCAGATGATCAGTGCATGATCAGTCACGTGATCAGTGTATGATCAGCCAAGAAAAGTGCATGATAGCCAACTGATCAGTGTATGATCAGCCACGTGATCAGTGCATGATCAGTTACGTGAGCAGTGTATGATCAGCCACGTGATCAGTGTATGGTCAGACACGTGAACAGTGCATGATCAGCCACGTGATCAGTGCATGATAGCCACGTGATCAGTGCATTATCAGTTACGTGAGCAGTGTATGATCAGCCACGTGATCAGTGCATGATAGCCACGTGATCAGTGCATTATCAGTTACGTGAGCAGCGTATGATCAGCCACGTGAACAGTGCATGCTCAGTCACGTGATCTGGGCCTGCTGAGCTGCGTGATTACCGTCTGCTCATCTGCTTGACAATTGCCAGCTGAGCTGCACGATTCCTGCCTGTCATCTGCTTGACAATTGTCAGCTGTGCTGCGTAATTCCTGCCTGCTCAGCTGCTTGATTATTGCCAGCTGAGCAGCATGATTCCTCACACCTGAGTTCCATGATTATTGCCTGCTGACTGTTTGATTCGTGCCTACTCAGCTCTTTGTTTATTGCCTCCAGAGGCACATGATCAGTGTATGATAGCAAACATGATCAGCGCATGATCAGTCACATGATCAGCGCCATTAAGTCACGTGATCACTACATGATAGTCATGTGATCAGTCCATGCTCAGTCACGGTATCAGTGCATGATCAGCCACGTGATCAGTGCATGATCAGCCAGGTGATCAGTTCATGATAGCTATGTGATCAGTTCATGATTTGTCACGTGATCTGTGCATGACCAGGCAGGTGATCAGTGCATGATCAGCCACGTGAACAGTGCATGATAGCCACGTGATCAGTGCATGATCAGTCACCTGATGGGTGTATGATCAGTCACCTGACCGGTACATGGTAGCTACATGATCATTGCATGATCAGCCACGTGAGTAGTGCATGATAGCCACGTGATCAGTGCATGATCAGTCACGTGATCAGTGCATGATCACTCACGTTAACAGTGCATGATAAGTCACCTGATCAGTGCATGATCAATTACGTGATCAGTGCATGATCACTCACGTGACCAGTACATGGTAGCTACGTGATCATTGCATGAACAGCCGCGTGAGCAGTGCATGATAGCCACGTGATCAGTGCATGATCTGTCGCGTGATCAGTGTATGATCATCCGGGTGATCAGTGCATGGGCAGTCACGTGATCAGTGCATGATATAGACGTGATTAGTGCATGATCAGTCTCGTGATCAGTGTATGATCAGCCACGTGATCAGTGCACGATAGCCAGTTAATGAGTGCACGATAGCCAGATGATCAGTGCATGATCAGTCACGTGATCAGTGTATGATCAGCCAAGTAAAAGTGCATGATAGCCAACTGATCAGTGTGATCAGCCACGTGATCAGTGCATGATCAGTTACGTGAGCAGTGTATGATCAGCCACGTGATCAGTGCATGGTCAGACACGTGAACAGTGTATGATCAGCCACGTGATCAGTGCATGATAGCCACGTTTCAGTGCATGATCAGTAACGTGAGATCGTGTATGATCAGCCACGTGATCAGTGCATGATAGCCACGTGATCAGTGCATGATCAGCGAGCAGTGATGATCAGCCACGTGAACAGTGCATGCTCAGTCACGTGATCTGGGCCTGCTGAGCTGCGTGATTACCGTCTGCTCATCTGCTTGACAATTGCCAGCTGAGCTGCACGATTCCTGCCTGTCATCTGCTTGACAATTATCAGCTGTGCTGCGTAATTCCTGCCTGCTCAGCTGCTTGATTATTGCCAGCTGAGCAGCATGATTCCTCACAGCTGAGTTCCATGATTATTGCCTGCTGACTGTTTGATTCGTGCCTACTCAGCTCTTTGTTTATTGCCTCCAGAGGCACATGATCAGTGTATGATAGCAAACATGATCAGCGCATGATCAGTCACATGATCAGCGCCATTAAGTCACGTGATCACTACATGATAGTCATGTGATCAGTCCATGCTCAGTCACGGTATCAGTGCATGATCAGCCACGTGATCAGTGCATGATCAGCCAGGTGATCAGTTCATGATAGCTATGTGATCAGTTCATGATTTGTCACGTGATCTGTGCATGACCAGGCAGGTGATCAGTGTATGATCAGCCACGTGAACAGTGCATGATAGCCACGTGATCAGTGCATGATCCGTCACCTGATGGGTGTATGATCAGTCACCTGACCGGTACATGGTAGCTACATGATCATTGCATGATCAGCCACGTGAGTAGTGCATGATAGCCACGTGATCAGTGCATGATCAGTCACGTGATCAGTGCATGATCAGTCACGTTAACAGTGCATGATCAGTCACGTGATCAGTGCATGATCAGCCACGTGATCAGTGCATGATCAGTCACGTGACCAGTACATGGTAGCACGTGATCAGTGCATGATCAGCCCGCGGAGCAGTGCATGATAGCCACGTGATCAGTGCATGATAGTCACGTGATCAGTGCATGATCAGTCACGATCAGTGCATGGTAGCTGTGATCAGTGCATGATCAGCCACGTGATCAGTGCATGATAGCCACGTGATCAGTGCATGATAGCCACGTGATCAGTGCATGATCAGCCACGTGATCAGTGCATGATAGCCACGTGATCAGTGCATGATCAGTCACGTGATCGGTGCGATCAGTCATGATCACATGGTGATCATGGCATGATCAGCACGTGATAGTGCATGATAGCCACGGATCAGTGCATGATCAGTCACGTGATCAGTGCATGATCACTCACGCGAACAGTGCATGATAAGTCACCTGATCAGTGCATGATCAATTACGTGATCAGTGCATGATCACCACGTGACCAGTACATGGTAGCTACGTGATCATTGCATGAACAGCCGCGTGAGCAGTGCATGATAGCCACGTGATCAGTGCATGATCTGTCGCGATGATCAGTGTATGATCATCCGGGTGATCAGTGCATGGGCAGTCACGTGATCAGTGCATGATATAGACGTGATTAGTGCATGATCAGTCTCGTGATCAGTGTATGATCAGCCACGTGATCAGTGCACTGATAGCCAGTTAATGAGTGCACGATAGCCAGATGATCAGTGCATTATCAGTCACGTGATCAGTGCATGATCAGCCAAGTAATAAGTGCATGATAGCCAACTGATCAGTGTATGATCAGCCACGTGATCAGTGCATGATCAGTTACGTGAGCAGTGTGTGATCAGCCACGTGATCAGTGCATGGTCAGACACGTGAACAGTGTATGATCAGCCACGTGATCAGTGCATGATAGCCACGTTATCAGTGCATTATCAGTTACGTGAGCAGTGTATGATCAGCCACGTGATCAGTGCATGATAGCCACGTGATCAGTGCATTATCATTACGTGAGCAGCGATGATCAGCCACGTGAACAGTGCATGCTCAGTCACGTGATCTGGGCCTGTTGAGCTGCGTGATTACCGTCTGCTCATCTGCTTGACAATTGCCAGCTGAGCTGCACGATTCCTGCCTGTCATCTGCTTGACAATTATCAGCTGTGCTGCGTAATTCCTGCCTGCTCAGCTGCTTGATTATTGCCTGCTGAGCAGCATGATTCCTCACACCTGAGTTCCATGATTATTGCCTGCTGACTGTTTGATTCGTGCCTACTCAGCTCTTTGTTTATTGCCTCCAGAGGCACATGATCAGTGTATGATAGCAAACATGATCAGCGCATGATCAGTCACATGATCAGCGCCATTAAGTCACGTGATCACTACATGATAGTCATGTGATCAGTCCATGCTCAGTCACGGTATCAGTGCATGATCAGCCACGTGATCAGTGCATGATCAGCCAGGTGATCAGTTCATGATAGCTATGTGATCAGTTCATGATTTGTCACGTGATCTGTGCATGACCAGGCAGGTGATCAGTGTATGATCAGCCACGTGAACAGTGCATGATAGCCACGTGATCAGTGCATGATCCGTCACCTGATGGGTGTATGATCAGTCACCTGACCGGTACATGGTAGCTACATGATCATTGCATGATCAGCCACGTGAGTAGTGCATGATAGCCACGTGATCAGTGCATGATCAGTCACGTGATCAGTGCATGATCACTCACGTTAACAGTGCATGATAAGTCACCTGATCAGTGCATGATCAATTACGTGATCAGTGCATGATCAGTCACGTGACCAGTGCATGGTCAGCCACGTGATCAGTGCATGATCAGTCGCGTGATCAGTGCATGATAGCCACGCGATCAGTGCATGATAGTCACGTGATCAGTGCATGATCAGTCACGTGACCAGTACATGGTAGCTACGTGATCATTGCATGAACAGCCGCGTGAGCAGTGCATGATAGCCACGTGATCAGTGCATGATCTGTCGCGATGATCAGTGTATGATCATCCGGGTGATCAGTGCATGGGCAGTCATGTGATCAGTGCATGATATAGACGTGATTAGTGCATGATCAGTCTCGTGATCAGTGTATGATCAGCCACGTGATCAGTGCACGATAGCCAGTTAATGAGTGCACGATAGCCAGATGATCAGTGCATTATCAGTCACGTGATCAGTGTATGATCAGCCAAGTAAAGTGCATGATAGCCAACTGATCAGTGCATGATCAGCCACGTGATCAGTGCATGATCAGTTACGTGAGCAGTGTATGATCAGCCACGTGATCAGTGCATGGACAGACACGTGAACAGTGTATGATCAGCCACGTGATCAGTGCATGATAGCCACGTGATCAGTGCATGATCAGTTACCTGAGCACTGTATGATCAGCCACGTGATCAGTGCATGATAGCCACGTGATCAGTGCATTATCAGTCACGTGAGCAGCGTATGATCAGCCACGTGAACAGTGCATGCTCAGTCACGTGATCTGGGCCTGCTGAGCTGCGTGATTACCGTCTGCTCATCTGCTTGACAATTTCCAGCTGAGCTGCACGATTCCTGCCTGTCATCTGCTTGACAATTGTCAGCTGTGCTGCGTAATTCCTGCCTGCTCAGCTGCTTGATTACATCAGCATGATTCCTCACACCTGAGTTCCATGATTATTGCCTGCTGACTGTTTGATTCGTGCCTACTCAGCTCTTTGTTTATTGCCTCCAGAGGCACATGATCAGTGTATGATAGCAAACATGATCAGCGCATGATCAGTCACATGATCAGCGCCATTAAGTCACGTGATCACTACATGATAGTCATGTGATCAGTCCATGCTCAGTCACGGTATCAGTGCATGATCAGCCACGTGATCAGTGCATGATCAGCCAGGTGATCAGTTCATGATAGCTATGTGATCAGTTCATGATTTGTCACGTGATCTGTGCATGACCAGGCAGGTGATCAGTGTATGATCAGCCACGTGAACAGTGCATGATAGCCACGTGATCAGTGCATGATCAGTCACCTGATGGGTGTATGATCAGTCACCTGACCGGTACATGGTAGCTACATGATCATTGCATGATCAGCCACGTGAGTAGTGCATGATAGCCACGTGATCAGTGCATGATCAGTCACGTGATCAGTGCATGATCACTCACGTTAACAGTGCATGATAAGTCACCTGATCAGTGCATGATCAATTACGTGATCAGTGCATGATCACTCACGTGACCAGTACATGGTAGCTACGTGATCATTGCATGAACACCGCGTGAGCAGTGCATGATAGCCACGTGATCAGTGCATGATCTGTCGCGATGATCAGTGTATGATCATCCGGGTGATCAGTGCATGGGCAGTCATGTGATCAGTGCATGATATAGACGTGATTAGTGCATGATCAGTCTCGTGATCA
Source organism: Bos javanicus (assembly GCF_032452875.1). NCBI lineage: Eukaryota > Metazoa > Chordata > Mammalia > Artiodactyla > Bovidae > Bos > Bos javanicus. The sequence continues at coordinate 65,376 of NW_026894706.1, read as the reverse complement.
GTGTGCATGATCAACCACGTGATCAGTGCACGATAGCCAGTTAATGAGTGCACGATAGCCAGATGATCAGTGCATTATCAGTCACGTGATCAGTGCATGATCAGCCAAGTGAAAAGTGCATGATAGCCAACTGATCAGTGTATGATCAGCCACGTGATCAGTGCATGATCAGTTACGTGAGCAGTGTATGATCAGCCACGTGATCAGTGCATGGTCAAACACGTGAACAGTGTATGATCAGCCACGTGATCAGTGCATGATAGCCACGTGATCAGTGCATGATCAGTTACGTGAGCAGTGTATGATCAGCCACGTGATCAGTGCATGATAGCCACGCGATCAGTGCATGATCAGTCACGTGAGCAGTGATGATCAGCCACGTGAACAGTGCATGCTCAGTCACGTGATCTGGGCCTGCTGAGCTGCGTGATTACCGTGTGCTCATCTGCTTGACAATTGCCAGCTGAGCTGCACGATTCCTGCCTGTCATCTGCTTGACAATTGTCAGCTGTGCTGCGTAATTCCTGCCTGCCCAGCTGCTTGATTATTGCCAGCTGAGCAGCATGATTCCTCACACCTGAGTTCCATGATTATTGCCTGCTGACTGTTTGATTCGTGCCTACTCAGCTCTTTGTTTATTGCCTCCAGAGGCACATGATCAGTGTATGATAGCAAACATGATCAGCGCATGATCAGTCACATGATCAGCGCCATTAAGTCACGTGATCACTACATGATAGTCATGTGATCAGTCCATGCTCAGTCACGGTATCAGTGCATGATCAGCCACGTGATCAGTGCATGATCAGCCAGGTGATCAGTTCATGATAGCTATGTGATCAGTTCATGATTTGTCACGTGATCTGTGCATGACCAGGCAGGTGATCAGTGTATGATCAGCCACGTGAACAGTGCATGATAGCCACGTGATCAGTGCATGATCCGTCACCTGATGGGTGTATGATCAGTCACCTGACCGGTACATGGTAGCTACATGATCATTGCATGATCAGCCACGTGAGTAGTGCATGATAGCCACGTGATCAGTGCATGATCAGTCACGTGATCAGTGCATGATCACTCACGCTAACAGTGCATGATAAGTCACCTGATCAGTGCATGATCAGTTACGTGATCAGTGCATGATCAGTCACGTGACCAGTACATGGTAGCTACGTGATCATTGCATGAACAGCCGCGTGAGCAGTGCATGATAGCCACGTGATCAGTGCATGATCTGTCGCGATGATCAGTGTATGATCATCCGGGTGATCAGTGCATGGGCAGTCACGTGATCAGTGCATGATATAGACGTGATTAGTGCATGATCAGTCTCGTGATCAGTGTATGATCAGCCACGTGATCAGTGCACGATAGCCAGTTAATGAGTGCACGATAGCCAGATGATCAGTGCATGATCAGTCACGTGATCAGTGTTTGATCAGCCACGTGAACAGTGCATGATAGCCAACTGATCAGTGCATGATCAGCCACGTGATCAGTGCATGATCAGTTACGTGAGCAGTGTATGATCAGCCACGTGATCAGTGCATGGTCAGACACGTGAACAGTGTATGATCAGCCACGTGATCAGTGCATGATGCCACGTGATCAGTGCATGATCAGTTACGTGAGCAGTGTAAGATCAGCCACGTGATCAGTGCATGATAGCCAAGTGATCAGTGCATGATCAGTTACGTGAGCAGCGTATGATCAGCCACGTGAACAGTGCATGCTCAGTCACGTGATCTGGGCCTGCTGAGCTGCGTGATTACCGTCTGCTCATCTGCTTGACAATTGCCAGCTGAGCTGCACGATTCCTGCCTGTCATCTGCTTGACAATTGTCAGCTGTGCTGCGTAATTCCTGCCTGCTCAGCTGCTTGATTATTGCCAGCTGAGCAGCATGATTCCTCACACCTGAGTTCCATGATTATTGCCTGCTGACTGTTTGATTCGTGCCTACTCAGCTCTTTGTTTATTGCCTCCAGAGGCACATGATCAGTGTATGATAGCAAACATGATCAGCGCATGATCAGTCACATGATCAGAGCCATTAAGTCACGTGATCACTACATGATAGTCATGTGATCAGTCCATGCTCAGTCACGGTATCAGTGCATGATCAGCCACGTGATCAGTGCATGATCAGCCAGGTGATCAGTTCATGATAGCTATGTGATCAGTTCATGATTTGTCACGTGATCTGTGCATGACCAGGCAGGTGATCAGTGCATGATCAGCCACGTGAACAGTGCATGATAGCCACGTGATCAGTGCATGATCAGTCACCTGATGGGTGTATGATCAGTCACCTGACCGGTACATGGTAGCTACATGATCATTGCATGATCAGCCACGTGAGTAGTGCATGATAGCCACGTGATCAGTGCATGATCAGTCACGTGATCAGTGCATGATCACTCACGTTAACAGTGCATGATAAGTCACCTGATCAGTGCATGATCAATTACGTGATCAGTGCATGATCACTCACGTGACCAGTACATGGTAGCTACGTGATCATTGCATGAACAGCCGCGTGAGCAGTGCATGATAGCCACGTGATCAGTGCATGATCTGTCGCATGATCAGTGTATGATCATCCGGGTGATCAGTGCATGGGCAGTCATGTGATCAGTGCATGATATAGACGTGATTAGTGCATGATCAGTCTCGTGATCAGTGTATGATCAACCACGTGATCAGTGCACGATAGCCAGTTAATGAGTGCACGATAGCCAGATGATCAGTGCATGATCAGTCACGTGATCAGTGTTTGATCAGCCAAGTAAAAGTGCATGATAGCCAACTGATCAGTGTATGATCAGCCACGTGATCAGTGCATGATCAGTTACGTGAGCAGTGTATGATCAGCCACGTGATCAGTGCATGGTCAGACACGCGAACAGTGTATGATCAGCCACGTGATCAGTGCATGATAGCCACGTGATCAGTGCATTATCAGTTACGTGAGCAGTGTATGATCAGCCACGTGATCAGTGCATGATAGCCACGTGATCAGTGCATGATCAGTTACGTGAGCAGTGTATGAGCCACGTGAACAGTGCATGCTCAGTCACGTGATCTGGGCCTGCTGAGCTGCGTGATTACCGTCTGCTCATCTGCTTGACAATTGCCAGCTGAGCTGCACGATTCCTGCCTGTCATCTGCTTGACAATTGTCAGCTGTGCTGCGTAATTCCTGCCTGCTCAGCTGCTTGATTATTGCCAGCTGAGCAGCATGATTCCTCACACCTGAGTTCCATGATTATTGCCTGCTGACTGTTTGATTCGTGCCTACTCAGCTCTTTGTTTATTGCCTCCAGAGGCACATGATCAGTGTATGATAGCAAACATGATCAGCGCATGATCAGTCACATGATCAGCGCCATTAAGTCACGTGATCACTACATGATAGTCATGTGATCAGTCCATGCTCAGTCACGGTATCAGTGCATGATCAGCCACGTGATCAGTGCATGATCAGCCAGGTGATCAGTTCATGATAGCTACGTGATCAGTTCATGATTTGTCACGTGATCTGTGCATGACCAGGCAGGTGATCAGTGTATGATCAGCCACGTGAACAGTGCATGATAGCCACGTGATCAGTGCATGATCCGTCACCTGATGGGTGTATGATCAGTCACCTGACCGTACATGGTAGCTACATGATCATTGCATGATCAGCCACGTGAGTAGTGCATGATAGCCACGTGATCAGTGCATGATCAGTCACGTGATCAGTGCATTATCACTCACGTTAACAGTGCATGATAAGTCACCTGATCAGTGCATGATCAGTTACGTGATCAGTGCATGATCAGTCACGTGACCAGTGCATGATCAGCTACGTGATCAGTGCGTGATCAGCCACGTGAGCAGTGCATGATAGCCACGTGATCAGTGCATGATCAGTCACGCGATCAGTGCATGATCAGTCACGTGACCAGTACATGGTAGCTACGTGATCATTGCATGATCAGCCACGCGAGCAGTGCATGATAGCCACGTGATCAGTGCATGATCTGTCGCATGATCAGTGCATGATCATCCGGGTGATCAGTGCATGGGCAGTCATGTGATCAGTGCATGATATAGACGTGATCAGTGCATGATCAGTCTCGTGATCAGTGTATGATCAGCCACGTGATCAGTGCACGATAGCCAGTTAATGAGTGCATGATAGCCAGATGATCAGTGCATTATCAGTCACGTGATCAGTGTTTGATCAGCCAAGTAACAGTGCATGATAGCCAACTGATCAGTGTATGATCAGCCACGTGATCAGTGCATGATCAGTTACGTGAGCAGTGCATGATCAGCCACGTGATGTGAGCAGCATGGTCAGACACGTGAACAGTGCATGATCAGCCACGTGATCAGTGCATGATCAGCCACGTGATCAGTGCATGATCAGTCACGTGATCAGTGCATGATCAGCCACGTGATCAGTGCATGATAGCCACGTGATCAGTGCATTATCAGTTACGTGAGCAGCGTATGATCAGCCACGTGAACAGTGCATGCTCAGTCACGTGATCTGGGCCTGCTGAGCTGCGTGATTACCGTCTGCTCATCTGCTTGACAATTGCCAGCTGAGCTGCACGATTCCTGCCCGTCATCTGCTTGACAATTGTCAGCTGTGCTGCGTAATTCCTGCCTGCTCAGCTGCTTGATTATTGCCAGCTGAGCAGCATGATTCCTCACAGCCTGAGTTCCATGATTATTGCCTGCTGACTGTTTGATTCGTGCCTACTCAGCTCTTTGTTTATTGCCTCCAGAGGCACGTGATCAGTGTATGATAGCAAACATGATCAGCGCATGATCAGTCACATGATCAGAGCCATTAAGTCACGTGATCACTACATGATAGTCATGTGATCAGTCCATGCTCAGTCACGGTATCAGTGCATGATCAGCCACGTGATCAGTGCATGATCAGCCAGGTGATCAGTTCATGATAGCTATGTGATCAGTTCATGATTTGTCACGTGATCTGTGCATGACCAGGCAGGTGATCAGTGTATGATCAGCCACGTGAACAGTGCATGATAGCCACGTGATCAGTGCATGATCCGTCACCTGATGGGTGTATGATCAGTCACCTGACCGGTACATGGTAGCTACGTGATCATTGCATGATCAGCCACGTGAGCAGTGCATGATAGCCACGTGATCAGTGCATGATCAGTCACGTGATCAGTGCATGATCACTCACGTTAACAGTGCATGATAAGTCACCTGATCAGTGCATGATCAATTACGTGATCAGTGCATGATCAGTCACGTGACCAGTACATGGTAGCTACGTGATCATTGCATGAACAGCCGCGTGAGCAGTGCATGATAGCCACGTGATCAGTGCATGATCTGTCGCGATGATCAGTGTATGATCATCCGGGTGATCAGTGCATGGGCAGTCATGTGATCAGTGCATGATATAGACGTGATTAGTGCATGATCAGTCTCGTGATCAGTGTATGATCAACCACGTGATCAGTGCACGATAGCCAGTTAATGAGTGCACGATAGCCAGATGATCAGTGCATGATCAGTCACGTGATCAGTGTTTGATCAGCCAAGTAAAAGTGCATGATAGCCAACTGATCAGTGTATGATCAGCCACGTGATCAGTGCATGATCAGTTACGTGAGCAGTGTATGATCAGCCACGTGATCAGTGCATGGTCAGACACGTGAACAGTGTATGATCAGCCACGTGATCAGTGCATGATAGCCACGTGATCAGTGCATGATCAGTCACGTGATCAGTGTATGATCAGCCACGTGATCAGTGCATGATAGCCACGTGATCAGTGCATTATCAGTTACGTGAGCAGCGTATGATCAGCCACGTGAACAGTGCATGCTCAGTCACGTGATCTGGGCCTGCTGAGCTGCGTGATTACCGTCTGCTCATCTGCTTGACAATTGCCAGCTGAGCTGCACGATTCCTGCCTGTCATCTGCTTGACAATTATCAGCTGTGCTGCGTAATTCCTGCCTGCTCAGCTGCTTGATTATTGCCAGCTGAGCAGCATGATTCCTCACACCTGAGTTCCATGATTATTGCCTGCTGACTGTTTGATTCGTGCCTACTCAGCTCTTTGTTTATTGCCTCCAGAGGCACATGATCAGTGTATGATAGCAAACATGATCAGCGCATGATCAGTCACATGATCAGCGCCATTAAGTCACGTGATCACTACATGATAGTCATGTGATCAGTCCATGCTCAGTCACGGTATCAGTGCATGATCAGCCACGTGATCAGTGCATGATCAGCCAGGTGATCAGTTCATGATAGCTATGTGATCAGTTCATGATTTGTCACGTGATCTGTGCATGACCAGGCAGGTGATCAGTGTATGATCAGCCACGTGATCAGTGCATGATCAGCCACGTGATCAGTGCATGATCCGTCACCTGATGGGTGTATGATCAGTCACCTGACCGGTACATGGTAGCTACATGATCATTGCATGATCAGCCACGTGAGTAGTGCATGATAGCCACGTGATCAGTGCATGATCAGTCACGTGATCAGTGCATGATCACTCACGTTAACAGTGCATGATAAGTCACCTGATCAGTGCATGATCAATTACGTGATCAGTGCATGATCAGTCACGTGACCAGTACATGGTAGCTACGTGATCATTGCATGAACAGCCGCGTGAGCAGTGCATGATAGCCACGTGATCAGTGCATGATCTGTCGCATGATCAGTGTATGATCATCCGGGTGATCAGTGCATGGGCAGTCATGTGATCAGTGCATGATATAGACGTGATTAGTGCATGATCAGTCTCGCGGATCAGTGTATGATCAACCACGTGATCAGTGCACGATAGCCAGTTAATGAGTGCACGATAGCCAGATGATCAGTGCATTATCAGTCACGTGATCAGTGTTTGATCAGCCAAGTAAAAGTGCATGATAGCCAACTGATCAGTGTATGATCAGCCACGTGATCAGTGCATGATCAGTTACGTGAGCAGTGTATGATCAGCCACGTGATCAGTGCATGGTCAGACACGTGAACAGTGTATGATCAGCCACGTGATCAGTGCATGATAGCCACTTGATCAGTGCATTATCAGTTACGTGAGCAGTGTATGATCAGCCACGTGATCAGTGCATGATAGCCACGTGATCAGTGCATGATCAGTCACGTGAGCAGCGTATGATCAGCCACGTGAACAGTGCATGCTCAGTCACGTGATCTGGGCCTGCTGAGCTGCGTGATTACCGTCTGCTCATCTGCTTGACAATTGCCAGCTGAGCTGCACGATTCCTGCCTGTCATCTGCTTGACAATTGTCAGCTGTGCTGCGTAATTCCTGCCTGCTCAGCTGCTTGATTATTGCCAGCTGAGCAGCATGATTCCTCACACCTGAGTTCCATGATTATTGCCTGCTGACTGTTTGATTCGTGCCTACTCAGCTCTTTGTTTATTGCCTCCAGAGGCACATGATCAGTGTATGATAGCAAACATGATCAGCGCATGATCAGTCACATGATCAGCGCCATTAAGTCACGTGATCACTGCATGATAGTCATGTGATCAGTCCATGCTCAGTCACGGTATCAGTGCATGATCAGCCACGTGATCAGTGCATGATCAGCCAGGTGATCAGTTCATGATAGCTATGTGATCAGTTCATGATTTGTCACGTGATCTGTGCATGACCAGGCAGGTGATCAGTGTATGATCAGCCACGTGAACAGTGCATGATAGCCACGTGATCAGTGCATGATCCGTCACCTGATGGGTGTATGATCAGTCACCTGACCGGTACATGGTAGCTACGTGATCATTGCATGATCAGCCACGTGAGTAGTGCATGATAGCCACGTGATCAGTGCATGATCAGTCACGTGATCAGTGCATGATCAGTCACGTTAACAGTGCATGATAAGTCACCTGATCAGTGCATGATCAGCCACGTGATCAGTGCATGATCAGTCACGTGACCAGTGCATGAGAGCCATGATCAGTGCGATCAGCCACGTGATCAGTGCATGATAGCCACGTGATCAGTGCATGATCAGCCACGTGATCAGTGCATGATCAGTCACGTGACCAGTACATGGTCAGCTACGTGATCATTGCATGAACAGCCGCGTGAGCAGTGCATGATAGCCACGTGATCAGTGCATGATCTGTCGCGATGATCAGTGCATGATCATCCGGGTGATCAGTGCATGGGCAGTCATGTGATCAGTGCATGATATAGACGTGATTAGTGCATGATCAGTCACGTGATCAGTGTATGATCAGCCACGTGATCAGTGCACGATAGCCAGGTGATGAGTGCACGATAGCCAGGTGATCAGTGCATGATCAGTCACGTGATCAGTGTTTGATCAGCCACGTGATCAGTGCATGATAGCCAACTGATCAGTGTATGATCAGCCACGTGATCAGTGCATGATCAGTTACGTGAGCAGTGTATGATCAGCCACGTGATCAGTGCATGGTCAGCCACGTGAACAGTGTATGATCAGCCACGTGATCAGTGCATGATAGCCACGTGATCAGTGCATGATCAGTCACGTGAGCAGTGTATGATCAGCCACGTGATCAGTGCATGATAGCCACGTGATCAGTGCATTATCAGTCACGTGAGCAGCGTATGATCAGCCACGTGAACAGTGCATGCTCAGTCACGTGATCTGGGCCTGCTGAGCTGCGTGATTACCGTCTGCTCATCTGCTTGACAATTGCCAGCTGAGCTGCACGATTCCTGCCTGTCATCTGCTTGACAATTATCAGCTGTGCTGCGTAATTCCTGCCTGCTCAGCTGCTTGATTATTGCCAGCTGAGCAGCATGATTCCTCACACCTGAGTTCCATGATTATTGCCTGCTGACTGTTTGATTCGTGCCTACTCAGCTCTTTGTTTATTGCCTCCAGAGGCACATGATCAGTGTATGATAGCAAACATGATCAGCGCATGATCAGTCACATGATCAGCGCCATTAAGTCACGTGATCACTACATGATAGTCATGTGATCAGTCCATGCTCAGTCACGGTATCAGTGCATGATCAGCCACGTGATCAGTGCATGATCAGCCAGGTGATCAGTTCATGATAGCTATGTGATCAGTTCATGATTTGTCACGTGATCTGTGCATGACCAGGCAGGTGATCAGTGCGTATGATCAGCCACGTGAACAGTGCATGATCAGCCACGTGATCAGTGCATGATCCGTCACCTGATGGGTGTATGATCAGTCACCTGACCGGTACATGGTAGCTACATGATCATTGCATGATCAGCCACGTGAGTAGTGCATGATAGCCACGTGATCAGTGCATGATCAGTCACGTGATCAGTGCATGATCAGTCACGTTAACAGTGCATGATAAGTCACGTGATCAGTGCATGATCAGTTACGTGATCAGTGCATGATCAGTCACGTGATCAGTGCATGGTAGCACGTGATCGTGCATGATCAGTCACGTGATCAGTGCATGATAGCCACGTGATCAGTGCATGATCACATGATCAGTCACGTGACCAGTACATGGTAGCTACGTGATCATTGCATGAACAGCCGCGTGAGCAGTGCATGATAGCCACGTGATCAGTGCATGATCTGTCATGATCAGTGTATGATCATCCGGGTGATCAGTGCATGGGCAGTCATGTGATCAGTGCATGATATAGACGTGATTAGTGCATGATCAGTCACGTGATCAGTGTATGATCAACCACGTGATCAGTGCACGATAGCCAGTTAATGAGTGCAGATAGCCAGATGATCAGTGCATGATCAGTCACGTGATCAGTGTTTGATCAGCCAAGTAAAAAGTGCATGATAGCCAACTGATCAGTGTATGATCAGCCACGTGATCAGTGCATGATCAGTTACGTGAGCAGTGTATGATCAGCCACGTGATCAGTGCATGATCAGTTACGTGAGCAGTGCATGATCAGCCACGTGATCAGTGCATGATAGCCACTTGATCAGTGCATGGTCAAACAGGTGAACAGTGTATGATCAGCCACGTGATCAGTGCATGATAGCCACGTTATCAGTGCATTATCAGTTACGTGAGCAGCGTATGATCAGCCACGTGAACAGTGCATGCTCAGTCACGTGATCTGGGCCTGCTGAGCTGCGTGATTACCGTCTGCTCATCTGCTTGACAATTGCCAGCTGAGCTGCACGATTCCTGCCTGTCATCTGCTTGACAATTGTCAGCTGTGCTGCGTAATTCCTGCCTGCTCAGCTGCTTGATTATTGCCAGCTGAGCAGCATGATTCCTCACACCTGAGTTCCATGATTATTGCCTGCTGACTGTTTGATTCGTGCCTACTCAGCTCTTTGTTTATTGCCTCCAGAGGCACATGATCAGTGTATGATAGCAAACATGATCAGCGCATGATCAGTCACATGATCAGCGCCATTAAGTCACGTGATCACTACATGATAGTCATGTGATCAGTCCATGCTCAGTCACGGTATCAGTGCATGATCAGCCACGTGATCAGTGCATGATCAGCCAGGTGATCAGTTCATGATAGCTATGTGATCAGTTCATGATTTGTCACGTGATCTGTGCATGACCAGGCAGGTGATCAGTGTATGATCAGCCACGTGAACAGTGCATGATAGCCACGTGATCAGTGCATGATCCGTCACCTGATGGGTGTATGATCAGTCACCTGACCAGGTACATGGTAGCTACATGATCATTGCATGATCAGCCACGTGAGTAGTGCATGATAGCCACGTGATCAGTGCATGATCAGTCACGTGATCAGTGCATGATCACCACGTGAACAGTGCATGATAAGTCACCTGATCAGTGCATGATCAGTTACGTGATCAGTGCATGATCAGTCACGTGACCAGTGCATGGTAGCTACGCGATCAGTGCGATCAGCCAAGTGATCAGTGCATGATAGCCACGTGATCAGTGCATGATCAGTCACGTGATCAGTGCATGATCACTCACGTGACCAGTACATGGTAGCTACGTGATCATTGCATGAACAGCCGCGTGAGCAGTGCATGATAGCCACGTGATCAGTGCATGATCTGTCGCATGATCAGTGTATGATCATCCGGGTGATCAGTGCATGGGCAGTCATGTGATCAGTGCATGATATAGACGTGATTAGTGCATGATCAGTCTCGTGATCAGTGTATGATCAACCACTTGATCAGTTCACGATAGCCAGTTAATGAGTGCACGATAGCCAGATGATCAGTGCATTATCAGTCACGTGATCAGTGTTTGATAAGCCAAGTAAAAAGTGCATGATAGCCAACTGATCAGTGTATGATCAGCCACGTGATCAGTGCATGATCAGTTACGTGAGCAGTGTATGATCAGCCACGTGATCAGTGCATGGTCAGACACGTGAACAGTGTATGATCAGCCACGTGATCAGTGCATGATAGCCACGTGATCAGTGCATTATCAGTTACGTGAGCAGTGTATGATCAGCCACGTGATCAGTGCATGATAGCCACGTGATCAGTGCATTATCAGTTACGTGAGCAGCGTATGATCAGCCACGTGAACAGTGCATGCTCAGTCACGTGATCTGGGCCTGCTGAGCTGCGTGATTACCGTCTGCTCATCTGCTTGACAATTGCCAGCTGAGCTGCACGATTCCTGCCTGTCATCTGCTTGACAATTATCAGCTGTGCTGCGTACCTGCCTGCTCAGCTGCTTGATTATTGCCAGCTGAGCAGCATGATTCCTCACACCTGAGTTCCATGATTATTGCCTGCTGACTGTTTGATTCGTGCCTACTCAGCTCTTTGTTTATTGCCTCCAGAGGCACATGATCAGTGTATGATAGCAAACATGATCAGCGCATGATCAGTCACATGATCAGCGCCATTAAGTCACGTGATCACTACATGATAGTCATGTGATCAGTCCATGCTCAGTCACGGTATCAGTGCATGATCAGCCACGTGATCAGTGCATGATCAGCCAGGTGATCAGTTCATGATAGCTATGTGATCAGTTCATGATTTGTCACGTGATCTGTGCATGACCAGGCAGGTGATCAGTGCATGATCAGCCACGTGAACAGTGCATGATAGCCACGTGATCAGTGCATGATCCGTCACCTGATGGGTGTATGATCAGTCACCTGACCGGTACATGGTAGCTACATGATCATTGCATGATCAGCCACGTGAGTAGTGCATGATAGCCACGTGATCAGTGCATGATCAGTCACGTGATCAGTGCATGATCACTCACGTTAACAGTGCATGATAAGTCACCTGATCAGTGCATGATCAATTACATGATCAGTGCATGATCAGTCACGTGACCAGTACATGGTAGCTACGTGATCATTGCATGAACAGCCGCGTGAGCAGTGCATGATAGCCACGTGATCAGTGCATGATCTGTCGCGATGATCAGTGTATGATCATCCGGGTGATCAGTGCATGGGCAGTCATGTGATCAGTGCATGATATAGACGTGATTAGTGCATGATCAGTCTCGTGATCAGTGTATGATCAGCCACGTGATCAGTGCACGATAGCCAGTTAATGAGTGCACGATAGCCAGATGATCAGTGCATTATCAGTCACGTGATCAGTGTTTGATCAGCCAAGTAAAAGTGCATGATAGCCAACTGATCAGTGTATGATCAGCCACGTGATCAGTGCATGATCAGTTACGTGAGCAGTGCATGATCAGCCACGTGATCAGTGCATGGTCAGACACGTGAACAGTGTATGATCAGCCACGTGATCAGTGCATGATAGCCACGTGATCAGTGCATTATCAGTTACGTGAGCAGTGTATGATCAGCCACGTGATCAGTGCATGATAGCCACGTGATCAGTGCATTATCAGTCACGTGAGCAGCGCATGATCAGCCACGTGAACAGTGCATGCTCAGTCACGTGATCTGGGCCTGCTGAGCTGCGTGATTACCGTCTGCTCATCTGCTTGACAATTGCCAGCTGAGCTGCACGATTCCTGCCTGTCATCTGCTTGACAATTATCAGCTGTGCTGCGTAATTCCTGCCTGCTCAGCTGCTTGATTATTGCCAGCTGAGCAGCATGATTCCTCACACCTGAGTTCCATGATTATTGCCTGCTGACTGTTTGATTCGTGCCTACTCAGCTCTTTGTTTATTGCCTCCAGAGGCACATGATCAGTGTATGATAGCAAACATGATCAGCGCATGATCAGTCACATGATCAGCGCCATTAAGTCACGTGATCACTACATGATAGTCATGTGATCAGTCCATGCTCAGTCACGGTATCAGTGCATGATCAGCCACGTGATCAGTGCATGATCAGCCAGGTGATCAGTGCATGATAGCTATGTGATCAGTTCATGATTTGTCACGTGATCTGTGCATGACCAGGCAGGTGATCAGTGTATGATCAGCCACGTGAATCAGTGCATGATAGCCACGTGATCAGTGCATGATCAGTCACCTGATGGGTGTATGATCAGTCACCTGACCGGTACATGGTAGCTACGTGATCATTGCATGATCAGCCACGTGAGTAGTGCATGATAGCCACGTGATCAGTGCATGATCAGTCACGTGATCAGTGCATGATCACTCACGTTAACAGTGCATGATAAGTCACCTGATCAGTGCATGATCAATTACGTGATCAGTGCATGATCAGTCACGTGACCAGTACATGGTAGCTGTGATCATTGCATGAACAGCCGCGCGGAGCAGTGCATGATAGCCACGTGATCAGTGCATGATCTGTCGCGATGATCAGTGTATGATCATCCGGGTGATCAGTGCATGGGCAGTCATGTGATCAGTGCATGATATAGACGTGATTAGTGCATGATCAGTCTCGTGATCAGTGTATGATCAGCCACGTGATCAGTGCACGATAGCCAGTTAATGAGTGCACGATAGCCAGATGATCAGTGCATGATCAGTCACGTGATCAGTGTTTGATCAGCCAAGTAAAAGTGCATGATAGCCAACTGATCAGTGTATGATCAGCCACGTGATCAGTGCATGATCAGTTACGTGAGCAGTGTATGATCAGCCACGTGATCAGTGCATGGTCAGACACGTGAACAGTGTATGATCAGCCACGTGATCAGTGCATGATAGCCACGTGATCAGTGCATGATCAGTTACGTGAGCTGTATGATCAGCCACGTGATCAGTGCATGATAGCCACGTGATCAGTGCATTATCAGTCACGTGAGCAGCGTATGATCAGCCACGTGAACAGTGCATGCTCAGTCACGTGATCTGGGCCTGCTGAGCTGCGTGATTACCGTCTGCTCATCTGCTTGACAATTGCCAGCTGAGCTGCACGATTCCTGCCTGTCATCTGCTTGACAATTATCAGCTGTGCTGCGTAATTCCTGCCTGCTCAGCTGCTTGATTATTGCCAGCTGAGCAGCATGATTCCTCACACCTGAGTTCCATGATTATTGCCTGCTGACTGTTTGATTCGTGCCTACTCAGCTCTTTGTTTATTGCCTCCAGAGGCACATGATCAGTGTATGATAGCAAACATGATCAGCGCATGATCAGTCACATGATCAGCGCCATTAAGTCACGTGATCACTACATGATAGTCATGTGATCAGTCCATGCTCAGTCACGGTATCAGTGCATGATCAGCCACGTGATCAGTGCATGATCAGCCAGGTGATCAGTTCATGATAGCTATGTGATCAGTTCATGATTTGTCACGTGATCTGTGCATGACCAGGCAGGTGATCAGTGCATGATCAGCCACGTGAACAGTGCATGATAGCCACGTGATCAGTGCATGATCCGTCACCTGATGGGTGTATGATCAGTCACCTGACCGGTACATGGTAGCTACATGATCATTGCATGATCAGCCACGTGAGTAGTGCATGATAGCCACGTGATCAGTGCATGATCAGTCACGTGATCAGTGCATGATCACTCACGTTAACAGTGCATGATAAGTCACCTGATCAGTGCATGATCAGTTACGTGATCAGTGCATGATCAGTCACGTGACCAGTACATGGTAGCTACGCACTGCATGCGATCAGCCGCGTGATCAGTGCATGATAGCCACGATCAGTGCATGATCAGCCACGTGATCAGTGCATGATCAGTCACGTGACCAGTACATGGTAGCTACGTGATCGCATGAACAGCCGCGTGAGCAGTGCATGATAGCCGCGATCAGTGCATGATCTGTCGCATGATCAGTGTATGATCATCCGGGTGATCAGTGCATGGGCAGTCATGTGATCAGTGCATGATATAGACGTGATTAGTGCATGATCAGTCTCGTGATCAGTGTATGATCAACCACGTGATCAGTGCACGATAGCCAGTTAATGAGTGCACGATAGCCAGATGATCAGTGCATTATCAGTCACGTGATCAGTGTATGATCAGCCAAGTAAAAAGTGCATGATAGCCAACTGATCAGTGTATGATCAGCCACGTGATCAGTGCATGATCAGTTACGTGAGCAGTGTATGATCAGCCACGTGATCAGTGCATGGTCAGACACGTGAACAGTGTATGATCAGCCACGTGATCAGTGCATGATAGCCACGTGATCAGTGCATGATCAGTCACGTGAGCAGTGTATGATCAGCCACGTGATCAGTGCATGATAGCCACGTGATCAGTGCATGATCAGTTACGTGAGCAGCGTATGATCAGCCACGTGAACAGTGCATGCTCAGTCACGTGATCTGGGCCTGCTGAGCTGCGTGATTACCGTCTGCTCATCTGCTTGACAATTGCCAGCTGAGCTGCACGATTCCTGCCTGTCATCTGCTTGACAATTATCAGCTGTGCTGCGTAATTCCTGCCTGCTCAGCTGCTTGATTATTGCCAGCTGAGCAGCATGATTCCTCACACCTGAGTTCCATGATTATTGCCTGCTGACTGTTTGATTCGTGCCTACTCAGCTCTTTGTTTATTGCCTCCAGAGGCACATGATCAGTGTATGATAGCAAACATGATCAGCGCATGATCAGTCACATGATCAGCGCCATTAAGTCACGTGATCACTACATGATAGTCATGTGATCAGTCCATGCTCAGTCACGGTATCAGTGCATGATCAGCCACGTGATCAGTGCATGATCAGCCAGGTGATCAGTTCATGATAGCTATGTGATCAGTTCATGATTTGTCACGTGATCTGTGCATGACCAGGCAGGTGATCAGTGTATGATCAGCCACGTGAACAGTGCATGATAGCCACGTGATCAGTGCATGATCCGTCACCTGATGGGTGTATGATCAGTCACCTGACCGGTACATGGTAGCTACGTGATCATTGCATGATCAGCCACGTGAGTAGTGCATGATAGCCACGTGATCAGTGCATGATCAGTCACGTGATCAGTGCATGATCACTCACGTACAGTGCATGATAAGTCACCTGATCAGTGCATGATCAATTACGTGATCAGTGCATGATCACTCACGTGACCAGTACATGGTAGCTACGTGATCATTGCATGAACAGCCGCGTGAGCAGTGCATGATAGCCACGTGATCAGTGCATGATCTGTCGCATGATCAGTGTATGATCATCCGGGTGATCAGTGCATGGGCAGTCATGTGATCAGTGCATGATATAGACGTGATTAGTGCATGATCAGTCTCGTGATCAGTGTATGATCAACCACGTGATCAGTGCACGATAGCCAGTTAATGAGTGCACGATAGCCAGATGATCAGTGCATTATCAGTCACGTGATCAGTGTTTGATCAGCCAAGTAAAAGTGCATGATAGCCAACTGATCAGTGTATGATCAGCCACGTGATCAGTGCATGATCAGTTACGTGAGCAGTGTATGATCAGCCACGTGATCAGTGCATGGTCAGACACGTGAACAGTGTATGATCAGCCACGTGATCAGTGCATGATAGCCACGTGATCAGTGCATGATCAGTTACGTGAGCAGTGTATGATCAGCCACGTGATCAGTGCATGATAGCCACGTGATCAGTGCATTATCAGTTACGTGAGCAGCGTATGATCAGCCACGTGAACAGTGCATGCTCAGTCACGTGATCTGGGCCTGCTGAGCTGCGTGATTACCGTCTGCTCATCTGCTTGACAATTGCCAGCTGAGCTGCACGATTCCTGCCTGTCATCTGCTTGACAATTATCAGCTGTGCTGCGTAATTCCTGCCTGCTCAGCTGCTTGATTATTGCCAGCTGAGCAGCATGATTCCTCACACCTGAGTTCCATGATTATTGCCTGCTGACTGTTTGATTCGTGCCTACTCAGCTCTTTGTTTATTGCCTCCAGAGGCACATGATCAGTGTATGATAGCAAACATGATCAGCGCATGATCAGTCACATGATCAGCGCCATTAAGTCACGTGATCACTACATGATAGTCATGTGATCAGTCCATGCTCAGTCACGGTATCAGTGCATGATCAGCCACGTGATCAGTGCATGATCAGCCAGGTGATCAGTGCATGATCAGCCACGTGATCAGTGCATGATCAGTCACGTGACCGGTGCATGGTAGTAGCGTGATCAGTGCATGATCAGCCACGTGAGTAGTGCATGATAGCCACGTGATCAGTGCATGATCAGTCACGTGATCAGTGCATGATCACTCACGTTAACAGTGCATGATAAGTCACCTGATCAGTGCATGATCAATTACGTGATCAGTGCATGATCAGTCACGTGACCAGTACATGGTAGCTACGTGATCATTGCATGAACAGCCGCGTGAGCAGTGCATGATAGCCACGTGATCAGTGCATGATCTGTCGCTTGATCAGTGTATGATCATCCGGGTGATCAGTGCATGGGCAGTCATGTGATCAGTGCATGATATAGACGTGATTAGTGCATGATCAGTCTCGTGATCAGTGTATGATCAACCACGTGATCAGTGCACGATAGCCAGTTAATGAGTGCACGATAGCCAGATGATCAGTGCATGATCAGTCACGTGATCAGTGTATGATCAGCCAAGTAATAAGTGCATGATAGCCAACTGATCAGTGTATGATCAGCCACGTGATCAGTGCATGATCAGTTACGTGAGCAGTGTATGATCAGCCACGTGATCAGTGCATGGTCAGACACGTGAACAGTGCATGATCAGCCACGTGATCAGTGCATGATAGCCACGTGATCAGTGCATGATCAGTTACGTGAGAACAGTGTGATCAGCCACGTGATCAGTGCATGATAGCCACGTGATCAGTGCATTATCAGTCACGTGAGCAGCATGATCAGCCACGTGAACAGTGCATGCTCAGTCACGTGATCTGGGCCTGCTGAGCTGCGTGATTACCGTCTGCTCATCTGCTTGACAATTGCCAGCTGAGCTGCACGATTCCTGCCTGTCATCTGCTTGACAATTATCAGCTGGCTGCGAATTCCTGCCTGCTCAGCTGCTTGATTATTGCCAGCTGAGCAGCATGATTCCTCACACCTGAGTTCCATGATTATTGCCTGCTGACTGTTTGATTCGTGCCTACTCAGCTCTTTGTTTATTGCCTCCAGAGGCACATGATCAGTGTATGATAGCAAACATGATCAGCGCATGATCAGTCACATGATCAGCGCCATTAAGTCACGTGATCACTACATGATAGTCATGTGATCAGTCCATGCTCAGTCACGGTATCAGTGCATGATCAGCCACGTGATCAGTGCATGATCAGCCAGGTGATCAGTTCATGATAGCTATGTGATCAGTTCATGATTTGTCACGTGATCTGTGCATGACCAGGCAGGTGATCAGTGTATGATCAGCCACGTGAACAGTGCATGATAGCCACGTGATCAGTGCATGATCCGTCACCTGATGGGTGTATGATCAGTCACCTGACCGGAACATGGTAGCTACGTGATCATTGCATGATCAGCCACGTGAGTAGTGCATGATAGCCACGTGATCAGTGCATGATCAGTCACGTGATCAGTGCATGATCACTCACGTTAACAGTGCATGATAAGTCACCTGATCAGTGCATGATCAATCACGTGATCAGTGCATGATCAGTCACGTGACCAGTACATGGTAGCTACGTGATCAGTGCGTGATCAGCCGCGTGATCAGTGCATGATAGCCACGTGATCAGTGCATGATCAGCCACGTGATCAGTGCATGATCAGTCACGTGACCAGTACATGGTAGCACGGATCATTGCATGAACAGCCGCGTGAGCAGTGCATGATAGCCACGTGATCAGTGCATGATCTGTCGCATGATCAGTGTATGATCATCCGGGTGATCAGTGCATGGTCAGTCATGTGATCAGTGCATGATATAGACGTGATTAGTGCATGATCAGTCTCGTGATCAGTGGATGATCAGCCACGTGATCAGTGCACGATAGCCAGGTAATGAGTGCACGATAGCCAGATGATCAGTGCATTATCAGTCACGTGATCATTGCGTGATCAGCCGCGTGATCAGTGCATGATAGCCAACTGATCAGTGTATGATCAGCCACGTGATCAGTGCATTATCAGTTACGTGAGCAGTGTATGATCAGCCACGTGATCAGGGCATGGTCAGACACGTAAACAGTGTATGATCAGCCACGTGATCAGTGCATGATAGCCACTTGATCAGTGCATTATCAGTTACGTGAGCAGTATATGATCAGTCACGTGATCAGTGCATGGTTGCTACGTGATCAGTGCATGATCAGTCACGTGAGCAGCGTATGATCAGCCACGTGAACAGTGCATGCTCAGTCACGTGATCTGGGCCTGCTGAGCTGCGTGATTACCGTCTGCTCATCTGCTTGACAATTGCCAGCTGAGCTGCACGATTCCTGCCTGTCATCTGCTTGACAATTGTCAGCTGTGCTGCGTAATTCCTGCCTGCTCAGCTGCTTGATTATTGCCAGCTGAGCAGCATGATTCCTCACACCTGAGTTCCATGATTATTGCCTGCTGACTGTTTGATTCGTGCCTACTCAGCTCTTTGTTTATTGCCTCCAGAGGCACATGATCAGTGTATGATAGCAAACATGATCAGCGCATGATCAGTCACATGATCAGCGCCATTAAGTCACGTGATCACTACATGATAGTCATGTGATCAGTCCATGCTCAGTCACGGTATCAGTGCATGATCAGCCACGTGATCAGTGCATGATCAGCCAGGTGATCAGTTCATGATAGCTATGTGATCAGTTCATGATTTGTCACGTGATCTGTGCATGACCAGGCAGGTGATCAGTGTATGATCAGCCACGTGAACAGTGCATGATAGCCACGTGATCAGTGCATGATCCGTCACCTGATGGGTGTATGATCAGTCACCTGACCGGTACATGGTAGCTACATGATCATTGCATGATCAGCCACGTGAGTAGTGCATGATAGCCACGTGATCAGTGCATGATCAGTCACGTGATCAGTGCATGATCACTCACGTTAACAGTGCATGATAAGTCACCTGATCAGTGCATGATCAATTACGTGATCAGTGCATGATCACTCACGTGACCAGTACATGGTAGCTACGTGATCAGTGCATGAACAGCCGCGTGAGCAGTGCATGATAGCCACGTGATCAGTGCATGATCTGTCGCATGATCAGTGTATGATCATCCGGGTGATCAGTGCATGGGCAGTCATGTGATCAGTGCATGATATAGACGTGATTAGTGCATGATCAGTCTCGTGATCAGTGTATGATCAACCACGTGATCAGTGCACGATAGCCAGTTAATGAGTGCACGATAGCCAGATGATCAGTGCATTATCAGTCACGTGATCAGTGTTTGATCAGCCAAGTAAAAGTGCATGATAGCCAACTGATCAGTGTATGATCAGCCACGTGATCAGTGCATGATCAGTTACGTGAGCAGTGTATGATCAGCCACGTAATCAGTGCATGGTCAGACACGTGAACAGTGTATGGTCAGACACGTGATCAGTGCATGATCAGCCACGTGATCAGTGCATGATCAGTTACGTGATCAGTGTATGATCAGCCACGTGATCAGTGCATGATAGCCACGTGATCAGTGCATTATCAGTTACGTGAGCAGCGATGATCAGCCACGTGAACAGTGCATGCTCAGTCACGTGATCTGGGCCTGCTGAGCTGCGTGATTACCGTCTGCTCATCTGCTTGACAATTGCCAGCTGAGCTGCACGATTCCTGCCTGTCATCTGCTTGACAATTGTCAGCTGTGCTGCGTAATTCCTGCCTGCTCAGCTGCTTGATTATTGCCAGCTGAGCAGCATGATTCCTCACACCTGAGTTCCATGATTATTGCCTGCTGACTGTTTGATTCGTGCCTACTCAGCTCTTTGTTTATTGCCTCCAGAGGCACATGATCAGTGTATGATAGCAAACATGATCAGCGCATGATCAGTCACATGATCAGCGCCATTAAGTCACGTGATCACTACATGATAGTCATGTGATCAGTCCATGCTCAGTCACGGTATCAGTGCATGATCAGCCACGTGATCAGTGCATGATCAGCCACGTGATCAGTGCATGATAGCTATGTGATCAGTGCATGATTTGTCACGTGATCTGTGCATGACCAGGCAGGTGATCAGTGCATGATCAGCCACGTGAACAGTGCATGATAGCCACGTGATCAGTGCATGATCCGTCACCTGATGGGTGTATGATCAGTCACGTGACCGGTACATGGTAGCTACGTGATCATTGCATGATCAGCCACGTGAGTAGTGCATGATAGCCACGTGATCAGTGCATGATCAGTCACGTGATCAGTGCATGATCACTCACGTTAACAGTGCATGATAAGTCACCTGATCAGTGCATGATCAATTACGTGATCAGTGCATGATCACTCACGTGACCAGTACATGGTAGCTATGCGTGATCATTGCATGAACAGCCGCGTGAGCAGTGCATGATAGCCACGTGATCAGTGCATGATCTGTCGCGTGATCAGTGTATGATCAGCCGGGTGATCAGTGCATGGGCAGTCATGTGATCAGTGCATGATATAGACGTGATTAGTGCATGATCAGTCTCGTGATCAGTGTATGATCAACCACGTGATCAGTGCACGATAGCCAGTTAATGAGTGCACGATAGCCAGATGATCAGTGCATTATCAGTCACGTGATCAGTGTTTGATCAGCCAAGTAAAAAGTGCATGATAGCCAACTGATCAGTGTATGATCAGCCACGTGATCAGTGCATGATCAGTTACGTGAGCAGTGTATGATCAGCCACGTGATCAGTGCATGGTCAGACACGTGAACAGTGTATGATCAGCCACGTGATCAGTGCATGATAGCCACTGATCAGTGCATTATCAGTTACGTGAGCAGTGTATGATCAGCCACGTGATCAGTGCATGATAGCCACGTGATCAGTGCATTATCAGTTACGTGAGCAGCGTATGATCAGCCACGTGAACAGTGCATGCTCAGTCACGTGATCTGGGCCTGCTGAGCTGCGTGATTACCGTCTGCTCATCTGCTTGACAATTGCCAGCTGAGCTGCACGATTCCTGCCTGTCATCTGCTTGACAATTATCAGCTGTGCTGCGTAATTCCTGCCTGCTCAGCTGCCTGATTATTGCCAGCTGAGCAGCATGATTCCTCACACCTGAGTTCCATGATTATTGCCTGCTGACTGTTTGATTCGTGCCTACTCAGCTCTTTGTTTATTGCCTCCAGAGGCACATGATCAGTGTATGATAGCAAACATGATCAGCGCATGATCAGTCACATGATCAGCGCCATTAAGTCACGTGATCACTACATGATAGTCATGTGATCAGTCCATGCTCAGTCACGGTATCAGTGCATGATCAGCCACGTGATCAGTGCATGATCAGCCAGGTGATCAGTTCATGATAGCTATGTGATCAGTTCATGATTTGTCACGTGATCTGTGCATGACCAGGCAGGTGATCAGTGTATGATCAGCCACGTGAACAGTGCATGATAGCCACGTGATCAGTGCATGATCCGTCACCTGATGGGTGTATGATCAGTCACCTGACCGGTACATGGTAGCTACGTGATCATTGCATGAACAGCCGCGTGAGCAGTGCATGATAGCCACGTGATCAGTGCATGATCAGTCACGTGATCAGTGCATGATCACTCACGTTAACAGTGCATGATAAGTCACCTGATCAGTGCATGATCAATTACGTGATCAGTGCATGATCAGTCACGTGACCAGTACATGGTAGCTACGTGATCATTGCATGAACAGCCGCGTGAGCAGTGCATGATAGCCACGTGATCAGTGCATGATCTGTCGCGATGATCAGTGTATGATCATCCGGGTGATCAGTGCATGGGCAGTCATGTGATCAGTGCATGATATAGACGTGATTAGTGCATGATCAGTCTCGTGATCAGTGTATGATCAACCACGTGATCAGTGCACGATAGCCAGTTAATGAGTGCACGATAGCCAGATGATCAGTGCATTATCAGTCACGTGATCAGTGTTTGATCAGCCAAGTAAAAAGTGCATGATAGCCAACTGATCAGTGTATGATCAGCCACGTGATCAGTGCATGATCAGTTACGTGAGCAGTGTATGATCAGCCACGTGATCAGTGCATGGTCAGACACGTGAACAGTGTATGATCAGCCACGTGATCAGTGCATGATAGCCACGTGATCAGTGCATTATCAGTTACGTGAGCAGTGTATGATCAGCCACGTGATCAGTGCATGATAGCCACGTGATCAGTGCATTATCAGTTACGTGAGCAGCGTATGATCAGCCACGTGAACAGTGCATGCTCAGTCACGTGATCTGGGCCTGCTGAGCTGCGTGATTACCGTCTGCTCATCTGCTTGACAATTGCCAGCTGAGCTGCACGATTCCTGCCTGTCATCTGCTTGACAATTATCAGCTGTGCTGCGTAATTCCTGCCTGCTCAGCTGCTTGATTATTGCCAGCTGAGCAGCATGATTCCTCACACCTGAGTTCCATGATTATTGCCTGCTGACTGTTTGATTCGTGCCTACTCAGCTCTTTGTTTATTGCCTCCAGAGGCACATGATCAGTGTATGATAGCAAACATGATCAGCGCATGATCAGTCACATGATCAGCGCCATTAAGTCACGTGATCACTACATGATAGTCATGTGATCAGTCCATGCTCAGTCACGGTATCAGTGCATGATCAGCCACGTGATCAGTGCATGATCAGCCAGGTGATCAGTTCATGATAGCTATGTGATCAGTTCATGATTTGTCACGTGATCTGTGCATGACCAGGCAGGTGATCAGTGTATGATCAGCCACGTGAACAGTGCATGATAGCCACGTGATCAGTGCATGATCCGTCACCTGATGGGTGTATGATCAGTCACCTGACCGGTACATGGTAGCTACATGATCATTGCATGATCAGCCACGTGAGTAGTGCATGATAGCCACGTGATCAGTGCATGATCAGTCACGTGATCAGTGCATGATCACTCACGTTTACAGTGCATGATAAGTCACCTGATCAGTGCATGATCAATTACGTGATCAGTGCATGATCACTCACGTGACCAGTACATGGTAGCTACGTGATCATTGCATGAACAGCCGCGTGAGCAGTGCATGATAGCCACGTGATCAGTGCATGATCTGTCGCGTGATCAGTGTATGATCATCCGGGTGATCAGTGCATGGGCAGTCATGTGATCAGTGCATGATATAGACGTGATTAGTGCATGATCAGTCTCGTGATCAGTGTATGATCAACCACGTGATCAGTGCACGATAGCCAGTTAATGAGTGCACGATAGCCAGATGATCAGTGCATTATCAGTCACGTGATCAGTGTTTGATCAGCCAAGTAAAAGTGCATGATAGCCAACTGATCAGTGTATGATCAGCCACGTGATCAGTGCATGATCAGTTACGTGAGCAGTGTATGCTCAGCCACGTGATCAGTGCATGGTCAGACACGTGAACAGTGTATGATCAGCCACGTGATCAGTGCATGATAGCCACTTGATCAGTGCATTATCAGTTACGTGAGCAGTGTATGATCAGCCACGTGATCAGTGCATGATAGCCACGTGATCAGTGCATTATCAGTTACGTGAGCAGCGTATGATCAGCCACGTGAACAGTGCATGCTCAGTCACGTGATCTGGGCCTGCTGAGCTGCGTGATTACCGTCTGCTCATCTGCTTGACAATTGCCAGCTGAGCTGCACGATTCCTGCCTGTCATCTGCTTGACAATTATCAGCTGTGCTGCGTAATTCCTGCCTGCTCAGCTGCTTGATTATTGCCAGCTGAGCAGCATGATTCCTCACACCTGAGTTCCATGATTATTGCCTGCTGACTGTTTGATTCGTGCCTACTCAGCTCTTTGTTTATTGCCTCCAGAGGCACATGATCAGTGTATGATAGCAAACATGATCAGCGCATGATCAGTCACATGATCAGCGCCATTAAGTCACGTGATCACTACATGATAGTCATGTGATCAGTCCATGCTCAGTCACGGTATCAGTGCATGATCAGCCACGTGATCAGTGCATGATCAGCCACGTGATCAGTTCATGATCAGCTACGTGATCAGTGCATGATCAGTCATGATCTGTGCATGACCTAGGCGTGATCAGTGCATGATCAGCCACGTGAACAGTGCATGATAGCCACGTGATCAGTGCATGATCCGTCACCTGATGGGTGTATGATCAGTCACCTGACCGGTACATGGTAGCTACATGATCATTGCATGATCAGCCACGTGAGTAGTGCATGATAGCCACGTGATCAGTGCATGATCAGTCACGTGATCAGTGCATGATCAGTCACGTTCAGTGCATGATAAGCCACGTGATCAGTGCATGATCAGCCAGGTGATCAGTGCATGATAGCGCTACGTGATCAGTTCATGATCTGTCACGTGATCAGTGTGCATGACCAGCCAGGTGATCAGTGTATGATCAGCCACGTGATCAGTGCATGATAGCCACGTGATCAGTGCATGATCCGTCACCTGATGGGTATGATCAGTCACCTGACCGGTACATGGTAGCTACGTGATCATTGCATGATCAGCCACGTGAGTAGTGCATGATAGCCACGTGATCAGTGCATGATCAGTCACGTGATCAGTGCATGATCAGTCACGTGATCAGTGCATGATCAGCCACGTGATCAGTGCATGATCAGCCAAGTGATCAGTGCATGATAGCCACGTGATCAGTGCATGATCACGCGTGATCAGTGCATGATCAGTCACGTGATCAGTGCATGATCAGCCACGTGATCAGTGCATGATCAGCCACGTGATCAGTGCATGATCAGCCACGTGATCAGTGCATGATCAGTCACGTGACCAGTACATGGTAGCCACGTGATCATGCATGATCAGCCACGTGAGCAGTGCATGATAGCCACGATCAGTGCATGATCAGTCACGTGATCAGTGCATGATCACCACGTGATCAGTGCATGATCAGTCACCTGATCAGTGCATGATCAACACGTGATCAGTGCATGATCAGTCACGTGACCAGTACATGGTAGCTACGTGATCATGATCAGCCACGTGATCAGTGCATGATAGCCACGTGATCAGTGCATGATAGCCACGTGATCAGTGCATGATCAGTCACGTGATACGCGTGATCAGCCACGTGATCAGTGCATGATCCACGCGATCAGTGCATGATAGCCACGTGATCAGTGCATGATAGCCACGTGATCAGTGCATGATCAGTCACGTGATCAGTGCATGATCAGCCACGTGATCAGTGCATGATCAGTCACGTGATCAGTGCATGATCAGTCACGTGATCAGTGCATGATCATTTACGTGATCAGTGCATGATCAGTCACGTGACCAGTATATGGTAGCTATGATCATTGCATGACCAGCCGTGAGCAGTGCATGATAGCCACGTGATGTGTGCATGATCAGTCACGTGAGCAGAGTATGATCAGCCACGTGATCAGTGCATGGTGCCACGTGATCAGTGCATGATCTGTCACGGACAGTGTGTGATCAGCCACGTGAACAGTGCATGATCAGCCACGTGATCAGTGCATGATAGCCACGTGATCAGTGCATGATCAGTTACGTGAGCACTGTATGATCAGCCACGTGATCAGTGCATGGTCAGACACGTGAACAGTGTATGATCAGCCATGTGATCAGTGCATGATAGCCACGTGATCAGTGCATTATCAGTTACGTGAGCAGTGTATGATCAGCCACGTGAACAGTGCCTGCTCAGTCACGTGATCTGGGCCTGCTGAGCTGCGTGATTACCGTCTGCTCATCTGCTTGACAATTGCCAGCTGAGCTGCACGATTCCTGCCTGTCATCTGCTTGACAATTATCAGCTGTGCTGCGTAATTCCTGCCTGCTCAGCTGCTTGATTATTGCCAGCTGAGCAGCATGATTCCTCACAGCTGAGTTCCATGATTATTGCCTGCTGACTGTTTGATTCGTGCCTACTCAGCTCTTTGTTTATTGCCTCCAGAGGCACATGATCAGTATATGATAGCAAACATTATCAGCGCATGATCAGTCACATGATCAGAGCCATTAAGTCACGTGATCACTACATGATAGTCATGTGATCAGTCCATGCTCAGTCACGGTATCAGTGCATGATCAGCCACGTGATCAGTGCATGATCAGCCAGGTGATCAGTTCATGATAGCTATGTGATCAGTTCATGATTTGTCACGTGATCTGTGCATGACCAGGCAGGTGATCAGTGCATGATCAGCCACGTGATCAGTGCATGATCAGTCACGTGATCAGTGCATGATCAGCCACGTGATCAGTGCATGATAGCCACGTGATCAGTGCATGATCAATTACGTGATCAGTGCATGATCAGTCACGTGACCAGTATATGGTAGCTAGGTGATCATTGCATGATCAGCCACGTGAGCCGTGCATGATAGCCACGTGATCAGTGCATGATCAGTCACGTGATCAGTGCATGATCACTCACGTTAACAGTGCATGATAAGTCACCTGATCAGTGCATGATCAATTACGTGATCAGTGCATGATCACTCACGTGACCAGTACATGGTAGCTACGTGATCATTGCATGAACAGCCGCGTGAGCAGTGCATGATAGCCACGTGGATCAGTGCATGATCTGTCGCATGATCAGTGTATGATCATCCGGGTGATCAGTGCATGGGCAGTCATGTGATCAGTG
The DNA here is from genome assembly GCF_032452875.1 of Bos javanicus. Taxonomy (NCBI): domain Eukaryota; kingdom Metazoa; phylum Chordata; class Mammalia; order Artiodactyla; family Bovidae; genus Bos; species Bos javanicus. The sequence goes on along the minus strand of NW_026894706.1, from coordinate 37,258 downwards.
CATGATATAGACGTGATTAGTGCATGATCAGTCTCGCGATCAGTGTATGATCAACCACGTGATCAGTGCACGATAGCCAGTTAATGAGTGCACGATAGCCAGATGATCAGTGCATTATCAGTCACGTGATCAGTGTATGATCAGCCAAGTAATAAGTGCATGATAGCCAACTGATCAGTGTATGATCAGCCACGTGATCAGTGCATGATCAGTTACGTGAGCAGTGTATGATCAGCCACGTGATCAGTGCATGGTCAGACACGTGAACAGTGTATGATCAGCCACGTGATCAGTGCATGATAGCCACGTGATCAGTGCATTATCAGTAACGTGAGCAGCGTATGATCAGCCACGTGAACAGTGCATGCTCAGTCACGTGATCTGGGCCTGCTGAGCTGCGTGATTACCGTCTGCTCATCTGCTTGACAATTGCCAGCTGAGCTGCACGATTCCTGCCTGTCATCTGCTTGACAATTATCAGCTGTGCTGCGTAATTCCTGCCTGCTCAGCTGCTTGATTATTGCCAGCTGAGCAGCATGATTCCTCACACCTGAGTTCCATGATTATTGCCTGCTGACTGTATATTTCGTGCCTACTCAGCTCTTTGTTTATTGCCTCCAGAGGCACATGATCAGTGTATGATAGCAAACATGATCAGCGCATGATCAGTCACATGATCAGAGCCATTAAGTCACGTGATCACTACATGATAGTCATGTGATCAGTCCATGCTCAGTCACGGTATCAGTGCATGATCAGCCACGTGATCAGTGCATGATAGCCACGTGATCAGTGCATGATCCGTCACCTGATGGGTGTATGATCAGTCACCTGACCGGTACATGGTAGCTACGTGATCATTGCATGATCAGCCACGTGAGTAGTGCATGATAGCCACGTGATCAGTGCATGATCAGTCACGTGATCAGTGCATGATCACTCACGTTAACAGTGCATGATAAGTCACCTGATCAGTGCATGATCAATTACGTGATCAGTGCATGATCAGTCACGTGACCAGTACATGGTAGCTACGTGATCATTGCATGAACAGCCGCGTGAGCAGTGCATGATAGCCACGTGATCAGTGCATGATCTGTCGCATGATCAGTGTATGATCATCCGGGTGATCAGTGCATGGGCAGTCATGTGATCAGTGCATGATATAGACGTGATTAGTGCATGATCAGTCTCGTGATCAGTGTATGATCAACCACGTGATCAGTGCACGATCAGCCAGTTAATGAGTGCATGATCAGCCAGATGATCAGTGCATTATCAGTCACGTGATCAGTGTATGATCAGCCAAGTGAAAAGTGCATGATAGCCAACTGATCAGTGCATGATCAGCCACGTGATCAGTGCATGATCAGTTACGTGAGCAGTGTATGATCAGCCACGTGATCAGTGCATGGTCAGCCACGTGAACAGTGCATGATCAGCCACGTGATCAGTGCATGATAGCCACTTGATCAGTGCATGATCAGTTACGTGAGCATTGTATGATCAGCCACGTGATCAGTGCATGATAGCCACGTGATCAGTGCATTATCAGTTACGTGAGCAGCGCATGATCAGCCACGTGAACAGTGCATGCTCAGTCACGTGATCTGGGCCTGCTGAGCTGCGTGATTACCGTCTGCTCATCTGCTTGACAATTGCCAGCTGAGCTGCACGATTCCTGCCTGTCATCTGCTTGACAATTATCAGCTGTGCTGCGTAATTCCTGCCTGCTCAGCTGCTTGATTATTGCCAGCTGAGCAGCATGATTCCTCACACCTGAGTTCCATGATTATGGCCTGCTGACTGTTTGATTCGTGCCTACTCAGCTCTTTGTTTATTGCCTCCAGAGGCACATGATCAGTGCATGATAGCAAACATGATCAGTGCATGATCAGTCACATGATCAGAGCCATTAAGTCACGTGATCACTACATGATAGTCATGTGATCAGTCCATGCTCAGTCACGTGATCAGTGCATGATCAGCCACGTGATCAGTGCATGATAGCTACGTGATCAGTGCATGATCAGCCACGTGATCAGTGCATGACCAGGCAGGTGATCAGTGTATGATCAGCCACGTGAACAGTGCATGATAGCCACGTGATCAGTGCATGATCCGTCACCTGATGGGTGTATGATCAGTCACCTGACCGGTACATGGTAGCTACATGATCATTGCATGATCAGCCACGTGAGTAGTGCATGATAGCCACGTGATCAGTGCATGATCCGTCACGTGATCGGTGTATGATCAGTCAACTGACCGTGCATGATAGCTACGTGATCAGTGCATGATCAGCCACGTGAGCAGTGCATGATAGCCACGTGATCAGTGCATGATCAGTCACGTGTTCAGTGCATGATCAGTCACGTGATCTGTGCATGACCAGGCACGTGATCAGTGTATGATCAGCCACGTGATCAGTGCATGATAGCCACGTGATCAGTGCATGATCAGTGACGTGATCAGTGCATGATCAGTCACGTGATCAGTGATGATCAGCCACGTGATCAGTGCATGATCAGCCACGTGATCAGTGCATGATCAATTACGTGATCAGTGCATGATCAGTCACGTGACCAGTATATGGTAGCCAGGTGATCATTGCATGATCAGCCACGTGATCAGTGCATGATAGCCACGTGATCAGTGCATGATCAGTCACGTGATCAGTGCATGATCACTCACGTGAACAGTGCATGATAAGTCACCTGATCAGTGCATGATCAATTACGTGATCAGTGCATGATCAGTCACGTGACCAGTACATGGTAGCTACGTGATCATTGCGATCAGCCGCGTGATCAGTGCATGATAGCCACGTGATCACTGCATGATAGCCACGTGATCAGTGCATGATCAGTCACGTGACCAGTACATGGAGCTACGTGATCGCATGAACAGCCGCGTGAGCAGTGCATGATAGCCACGTGATCAGTGCATGATCTGTCGCATGATCAGTGTATGATCATCCGGGTGATCAGTGCATGGGCAGTCATGTGATCAGTGCATGATATAGACGTGATTAGTGCATGATCAGTCTCGTGATCAGTGTATGATCAACCACGTGATCAGTGCACGATAGCCAGTTAATAAGTGCACGATAGCCAGATGATCAGTGCATTATCAGTCACGTGATCAGTGTTTGATCAGCCAAGTAAAAAGTGCATGATAGCCAACTGATCAGTGTATGATCAGCCACGTGATCAGTGCATGATCAGTTACGTGAGCAGTGTATGATCAGCCACGTGATCAGTGCATGGTCAGACACGTGAACAGTGTATGATCAGCCACGTGATCAGTGCATGATAGCCACTTGATCAGTGCATTATCAGTTACGTGAGCAGTGTATGATCAGCCACGTGATCAGTGCATGATAGCCACGTGATCAGTGCATTATCAGTTCACGTGAGCAGCGTATGATCAGCCACGTGAACAGTGCATGCTCAGTCACGTGTTCTGGGCCTGCTGAGCTGCGTGATTACCGTCTGCTCATCTGCTTGACAATTGCCAGCTGAGCTGCACGATTCCTGCCTGTCATCTGCTTGACAATTATCAGCTGTGCTGCGTAATTCCTGCCTGCTCAGCTGCTTGATTATTGCCAGCTGAGCAGCATGATTCCTCACACCTGAGTTCCATGATTATTGCCTGCTGACTGTTTGATTCGTGCCTACTCAGCTCTTTGTTTATTGCCTCCAGAGGCACATGATCTGTGTATGATAGCAAACATGATCAGCGCATGATCAGTCACATGATCAGCACCATTAAGGCACGTGATCACTACATGATAGTCATGTGATCAGTCCATGCTCAGTCACGGTATCAGTGCATGATCAGCCACGTGATCAGTGCATGATCAGCCAGGTGATCAGTTCATGATAGCTATGTGATCAGTTCATGATTTGTCACGTGATCTGTGCATGACCAGGCAGGTGATCAGTGTATGATCAGCCACGTGAACAGTGCATGATAGCCACGTGATCAGTGCATGATCCGTCACCTGATGGGTGTATGATCAGTCACCTGACCGGTACATGGTAGCTACATGATCATTGCATGATCAGCCACGTGAGTAGTGCATGATAGCCACGTGATCAGTGCATGATCAGTCACGTGATCAGTGCATGATCACCACGTTAACAGTGCATGATAAGTCACCTGATCAGTGCATGATCAATTACGTGATCAGTGCATGATCACTCACGTGACCAGTACATGGTAGCACGTGATCATTGCATGAACAGCCGCGTGAGCAGTGCATGATAGCCACGTGATCAGTGCATGATCTGTCGCATGATCAGTGTATGATCATCCGGGTGATCAGTGCATGGGCAGACATGTGATCAGTGCATGATATAGACGTGATTAGTGCATGATCAGTCTCGTGATCAGTGTATGATCAACCACGTGATCAGTGCACGATAGCCAGTTAATGAGTGCACGATAGCCAGATGATCAGTGCATTATCAGTCACGTGATCAGTGTTTGATCAGCCAAGTAAAAAGTGCATGATAGCCAACTGATCAGTGTATGATCAGCCACGTGATCAGTGCATGATCAGTTACGTGAGCAGTGTATGATCAGCCACGTGATCAGTGCATGGTCAGACACGTGAACAGTGTATGATCAGCCACGTGATCAGTGCATGATAGCCACTTGATCAGTGCATTATCAGTTACGTGAGCATTGTATGATCAGCCACGTGATCAGTGCATGATAGCCACGTGATCAGTGCATTATCAGTTACGTGAGCAGCGTATGATCAGCCACGTGAACAGTGCATGCTCAGTCACGTGATCTGGGCCTGCTGAGCTGCGTGATTACCGTCTGCTCATCTGCTTGACAATTGCCAGCTGAGCTGCACGATTCCTGCCTGTCATCTGCTTGACAATTATCAGCTGTGCTGCGTAATTCCTGCCTGCTCAGCTGCTTGATTATTGCCAGCTGAGCAGCATGATTCCTCACACCTGAGTTCCATGATTATTGCCTGCTGACTGTTTGATTCGTGCCTACTCAGCTCTTTGTTTATTGCCTCCAGAGGCACATGATCAGTGTATGATAGCAAACATGATCAGCGCATGATCAGTCACATGATCAGCGCCATTAAGTCACGTGATCACTACATGATAGTCATGTGATCAGTCCATGCTCAGTCACGGTATCAGTGCATGATCAGCCACGTGATCAGTGCATGATCAGCCAGGTGATCAGTTCATGATAGCTATGTGATCAGTTCATGATTTGTCACGTGATCTGTGCATGACCAGGCAGGTGATCAGTGCATGATCAGCCACGTGAACAGTGCATGATAGCCACGTGATCAGTGCATGATCCGTCACCTGATGGGTGTATGATCAGTCACCTGACCGTACATGTAGTAGCCATGATCATTGCATGATCAGCCACGTGAGTAGTGCATGATAGCCACGTGATCAGTGCATGATCAGTCACGTGATCAGTGCATAATCACTCACGTTAACAGTGCATGATAAGTCACCTGATCAGTGCATGATCAATTACGTGATCAGTGCATGATCAGTCATGTCGTGTGACTGTACGTGATCGTGCGTGATCAGCCGCGCGATCAGTGCATGATAGCCACGTGATCACTGCATGATCGCCACGTGATCAGTGCATGATCAGTCACGTGACCAGTACATGGTAGCCACGTGATCATTGCATGAACAGCACGTGAGCAGTGCATGATAGCCACGTGATCAGTGCATGATCTGTCGCATGATCAGTGCATGATCAGCCACGTGAACAGTGCATGATAGCCACGTGATCAGTGCATGATCCGTCACCTGATGGATGATCAGTCACCTGACCGGTGCATGGTAGCTACGTGATCATTGCATGATCAGCCACGTGATCAGTGCATGATAGCCACGTGATCAGTGCATGATCAGTCACGTGATCAGTGCATGATCACTCACGTTCAGTGCATGATCAGTCACCTGATCAGTGCATGATCAATTACGTGATCAGTGCATGATCACTCACGACCAGTACATGGTAGCTACGTGATCATTGCATGAACAGCCGCGTGAGCAGTGCATGATAGCCACGTGATCAGTGCATGATCTGTGCGATGATCAGTGTGCATGATCATCCGGGTGATCAGTGCATGGGCAGTCATGTGATCAGTGCATGATATAGACGTGATTAGTGCATGATCAGTCTCGTGATCAGTATGATCAACCACGTGATCAGTGCACGATAGCCAGTTAATGAGTGCACGAGCAGCCAGATGATCAGTGCATTATCGTCACGTGATCAGTGTTTGATCAGCCAAGTAAAAAGTGCATGATAGCCAACTGATCAGTGTATGATCAGCCACGTGATCAGTGCATGATCAGTTACGTGAGCAGTGTATGATCAGCCACGTGATCAGTGCATGGTCGACACGTGATACAGTGCATGATCAGCCACGTGATCAGTGCATGATAGCCACTTGATCAGTGCATTATCAGTTACGTGAGCATTGTATGATCAGCCACGTGATCAGTGCATGATAGCCACGTGATCAGTGCATTATCAGTTACGTGAGCAGCGTATGATCAGCCACGTGAACAGTGCATGCTCAGTCACGTGATCTGGGCCTGCTGAGCTGCGTGATTACCGTCTGCTCATCTGCTTGACAATTGCCAGCTGAGCTGCACGATTCCTGCCTGTCATCTGCTTGACAATTATCAGCTGTGCTGTAATCCTGCCTGCTCAGCTGCTTGATTATTGCCAGCTGAGCAGCATGATTCCTCACACCTGAGTTCCATGATTATTGCCTGCTGACTGTTTGATTCGTGCCTACTCAGCTCTTTGTTTATTGCCTCCAGAGGCACATGATCAGTGTATGATAGCAAACATGATCAGCGCATGATCAGTCACATGATCAGCGCCATTAAGTCACGTGATCACTACATGATAGTCATGTGATCAGTCCATGCTCAGTCACGGTATCAGTGCATGATCAGCCACGTGATCAGTGCATGATCAGACAGGTGATCAGTTCATGATAGCTATGTGATCAGTTCATGATTTGTCACGTGATCTGTGCATGACCAGGCAGGTGATCAGTGTATGATCAGCCACGTGAACAGTGCATGATAGCCACGTGATCAGTGCATGATCCGTCACCTGATGGGTGTATGATCAGTCACCTGACCGGTACATGGTAGCTACATGATCATTGCATGATCAGCCACGTGAGTAGTGCATGATAGCCACGTGATCAGTGCATGATCAGTCACGCGATCAGTGCATGATCACTCACGTTAACAGTGCATGATAAGTCACCTGATCAGTGCATGATCAATTACGTGATCAGTGCATGATCAGTCACGTGACCAGTACATGGTCAGCTACGTGATCATTGCATGATCAGCCGTGATCAGTGCATGATAGCCACGTGATCAGTGCATGATAGCCACGTGATCAGTGCATGATCAGTCACGTGACCAGTACGATGGAGCTACGTGATCATTGCATGATCAGCCGCGTGAGCAGTGCATGATAGCCACGTGATCAGTGCATGATCTGTCGCGATGATCAGTGTATGATCATCCGGGTGATCAGTGCATGGGCATCATGTGACAGTGCATGATATAGACGTGATTAGTGCATGATCAGTCTCGTGATCAGTGTATGATCAACCACGTGATCAGTGCACGATAGCCAGTTAATGAGTGCACGATAGCCAGATGATCAGTGCATTATCAGTCACGTGATCAGTGTTTGATCAGCCAAGTAAAAGTATGATAGCCAACTGATCAGTGTATGATCAGCCACGTGATCAGTGCATGATCAGTTACGTGAGCAGTGCATGATCAGCCACGCGATCAGTGCATGGTCAGACACGCGAACAGTGTATGATCAGCCACGTGATCAGTGCATGATAGCCACGTGATCAGTGCATTATCAGTTACGTGAGCAGTGTATGATCAGCCACGTGATCAGTGCATGATAGCCACGATCAGTGCATTATCAGTTACGTGAGCAGCGTATGATCAGCCACGTGAACAGTGCATGCTCAGTCACGTGATCTGGGCCTGCTGAGCTGCGTGATTACCGTCTGCTCATCTGCTTGACAATTGCCAGCTGAGCTGCACGATTCCTGCCTGTCATCTGCTTGACAATTATCAGCTGTGCTGCGAATTCCTGCCTGCTCAGCTGCTTGATTATTGCCAGCTGAGCAGCATGATTCCTCACACCTGAGTTCCATGATTATTGCCTGCTGACTGTTTGATTCGTGCCTACTCAGCTCTTTGTTTATTGCCTCCAGAGGCACATGATCAGTGTATGATAGCAAACATGATCAGCGCATGATCAGTCACATGATCAGCGCCATTAAGTCACGTGATCACTACATGATAGTCATGTGATCAGTCCATGCTCAGTCACGGTATCAGTGCATGATCAGCCACGTGATCAGTGCATGATCAGCCAGGTGATCAGTTCATGATAGCCATGTGATCAGTTCATGATTTGTCACGTGATCTGTGCATGACCAGGCAGGTGATCAGTGCATGATCAGCCACGTGAACAGTGCATGATAGCCACGTGATCAGTGCATGATCCGTCACCTGATGGGTGTATGATCAGTCACCTGACCGGTACATGGTAGCTACATGATCATTGCATGATCAGCCACGTGAGTAGTGCATGATAGCCACGTGATCAGTGCATGATCAGTCACGTGATCAGTGCATGATCACTCACGTTAACAGTGCATGATAAGTCACCTGATCAGTGCATGATCAATTACGTGATCAGTGCATGATCACCACGTGATCCAGCATACGCAGCTACGTGATCATTGCATGAACAGCCGCGTGAGCAGTGCATGATAGCCACGTGATCAGTGCATGATCTGTCGATGATCAGTGTATGATCATTCGGGTGATCAGTGCATGGGTAGTCATGTGATCAGTGCATGATATAGACGTGATTAGTGCATGATCAGTCTCGTGATCAGTGTATGATCAACCACGTGATCAGTGCATGATAGCCAGTTAATGAGTGCACGAGGCAGCATGATCAGTGCATGATCAGTCACGTGATCAGCGTGATCAGCCACGTAAACAGTGCATGATAGCCAACTGATCAGTGTATGATCAGCCACGTGATCAGTGCATCAGTTACGTGAGCAGTGTATGATCAGCCACGTGATCAGTGCATGGTCAGACACGTGATCAGTGTATGATCAGCCACGTGATCAGTGCATGATAGCCACTTGATCAGTGCATTATCAGTTACGTGAGCATTGTATGATCAGCCACGTGATCAGTGCATGATAGCCACGTGATCAGTGCATTATCAGTTACGTGAGCAGCGATGATCAGCCACGTGAACAGTGCATGCTCAGTCACGTGATCTGGGCCTGCTGAGCTGCGTGATTACCGTCTGCTCATCTGCTTGATAATTGCCAGCTGAGCTGCACGATTCCTGCCTGTCATCTGCTTGACAATTATCAGCTGTGCTGCGAATTCCTGCCTGCTCAGCTGCTTGATTATTGCCAGCTGAGCAGCATGATTCCTCACACCTGAGTTCCATGATTATTGCCTGCTGACTGTTTGATTCGTGCCTACTCAGCTCTTTGTTTATTGCCTCCAGAGGCACATGATCAGTGTATGATAGCAAACATGATCAGCGCATGATCAGTCACATGATCAGCGCCATTAAGTCACGTGATCACTACATGATAGTCATGTGATCAGTCCATGCCCAGTCACAGTATCAGTGCATGATCAGCCACGTGATCAGTGTATGAACAGCCAAGTGATCAGTGCATGATAGCTACGTGATCAGTGCATGATTTGTCACGTGATCAGTGCATGACCAGGCAGGTGATCAGTGCATGATCAGCCACGTGAACAGTGCATGATAGCCACGTGATCAGTGCATGATCCGCCACCTGATGGTGCATGATCAGTCACCTGACCGGTACATGGTAGCTACATGATCATTGCATGATCAGCCACGTGAGTAGTGCATGATAGCCACGCGATCAGTGCATGATCAGTCACGTGATCAGTGCATGATCAGTCACGTAACAGTGCATGATAAGCCACCTGATCAGTGCATGATCAGCCACATGATCAGTGCATGATCACCACGGATCAGTGCATGGTAGCTACGTGATCATTGCATGATCAGTCACGCGAGCAGTGCATGATAGCCACGCATGATCAGTGCATGATCAGTCGCTGATCAGTGCATGATCAGCCGCGTGATCAGTGCATGGGCAGCCATGTGATCAGTGCATGATATACACGCGATCAGCGCATGATCAGTCTCGCGATCAGTGTGCATGATCAGCCACGTGATCAGTGCACGATAGCCAGTTAATGAGTGCATGACAGCCACATGATCAGTGCATGATCAGTCACGTGATCAGTGCTTGATCAGCCACGATCAGTGCATGAGCACAATGATCAGTGCATGATCAGCCACGTGATCAGTGCATGATCAGTTACGTGAGCAGTGCATGATCAGCCACGTGATCAGTGCATGGTCAGACACGGATCATGCGATCAGCCACGCGATCAGTGCATGATAGCCACTTGATCAGTGCATGATCAGCCACGTGAGCAGTGTATGATCAGCCACGCGATCAGTGCATGATAGCCATCGATCAGTGCATGATCAGTTACGTGAGCAGCGCATGATCAGCCACGTGAACAGTGCATGCTCAGTCACGCGATCAGGGCCTGTTGAGCTGCGTGATTACCGTCTGCTCATCTGCTTGATAATTGCCAGCTGAGCTGCACGATTCCTGCCTGTCATCTGCTTGACAATTATCAGCTGCGCTGCGTAATTCCTGCCTGCTCAGCTGCTTGATTATTGCCAGCTGAGCAGCATGATTCCTCACACCTGAGTTCCATGATTATTGCCTGCTGACTGTTTGATTCGTGCCTACTCAGCTCTTTGTTTATTGCCTCCAGAGGCACATGATCAGTGTATGATAGCAAACATGATCAGCGCATGATCAGTCACATGATCAGCGCCATTAAGTCACGTGATCACTACATGATAGTCATGCGATCAGTCCATGCTCAGTCACGGTATCAGTGCATGATCAGCCACGTGATCAGTGCATGATCAGCCAGGTGATCAGTGCATGATAGCTACGTGATCAGTTCATGATCTGTCACGTGATCTGTGCATGACTAGGCAGGTGATCAGTGCATGATCAGCCACGTGAACAGTGCATGATAGCCACGTGATCAGTGCATGATCAGTCACCTGATGGGTGTATGATCAGTCACGCGACCGTACATGGTAGCTACATGATCATTGCATGATCAGCCACGTGAGTAGTGCATGATAGCCACGCGATCAGTGCATGATCAGTCACGCGATCAGTGCATGATCAGTACACAGTGCATGATCAGCTCACGTGATCAGTGCATGATCAGCCACGTGATCAGTGCATGATAGCCACGTGACAGTACATGGTAGCCACGTGATCAGTGCATGATCAGCCACGTGATCAGTGCATGATAGCCATGATCAGTGCATGATCATCCGTGATCAGCGCGAGCAGCCACGTGATCAGTGCATGATATAGACGCGATCAGTGCATGATCAGTCTCGTGATCAGTGTATGATCAATCCACGTGATCAGCATCGGCAGCAGCCAAGTGATCAGTGCATGATAGCCAGATGATCAGTGCATGATCAGTCACGTGATCAGTGCTTGATCAGCCACGTGATCAGTGCATGATAGCCAACGGATCAGTGCATGATCAGCCACGTGATCAGTGCATGATCAGTCACGTGAGCAGTGTATGATCAGCCACGCGATCAGTGCATGATCAGCCACGTGAATCAGCGTATGATCAGCCACGTGATCAGTGCATGATCAGCCACGTGATCAGTGCATGATCAGCCACGTGAGCAGTGTATGATCAGCCACGTGATCAGTGCATGATAGCCACGTGATCAGTGCATTATCATACGTGAGCAGCGCATGATCAGCCACGCGAACAGTGCATGCTCAGTCACGTGATCTGGGCCTGCTGAGCTGCGTGATTACCGTCTGCTCATCTGCTTGACAATTGCCAGCTGAGCTGCACGATTCCCGCCCGTCATCTGCTTGACAATTATCAGCTGTGCTGCAATTCCTGCCTGCTCAGCCGCTTGATTATTGCCAGCTGAGCAGCATGATTCCTCACACTGAGTTCCATGATTATTGCCTGCTGACTGTTTGATTCGTGCCTACGCAGCTCTTTGTTTATTGCCTCCAGAGGCACATGATCAGTGTATGATAGCAAACATGATCAGCCATGATCAGTCACATGATCAGCGCCATTAAGTCACGTGATCACTACATGATAGTCATGTGATCAGTCCATGCTCAGTCACGGTATCAGTGCATGATCAGCCACGTGATCAGTGCATGATCAGCCACGTGATCAGTTCATGATAGCCATGTGATCAGTTCATGATCTGTCACGTGATCTGTGCATGACCAGGCAGGTGATCAGTGCATGATCAGCCACGTGAACAGTGCATGATAGCCACGTGATCAGTGCATGATCCGTCACCTGATGGGTGTATGATCAGTCACGTGACCGTACATGGTAGCTACATGATCATTGCATGATCAGCCACGTGAGTAGTGCATGATAGCCACGCGATCAGTGCATGATCAGTCACGTGATCAGTGCATGATCACTCACGTGAACAGTGCATGATAAGTCACCTGATCAGTGCATGATCAATTACGTGATCAGTGCATGATCAGTCACGTGACCGTACATGGTAGCTACGTGATCATTGCATGAACAGCCACGTGAGCAGTGCATGATAGCCACGTGATCAGTGCATGATCTGTCGCATGATCAGTGTATGATCATCCGGTGATCAGTGCATGGGCAGTCGTGATCAGTGCATGATATAGACGCGATTAGTGCATGATCAGTCGTGATCAGTGGCGATCAACCACGTGATCAGTGCACGATAGCCAGTTAATGAGTGCATGATAGCCAGATGATCAGTGCATTATCAGTCACGTGATCAGTGTTTGATCAGCCACAAAGTGCATGATAGCCAACGATCAGTGTATGATCAGCCACGTGATCAGTGCATGATCAGTTACGTGATCAGTGCATGATCAGCCACGTGATCAGTGCATGGTCAGACACGTGAACAGTGTATGATCAGCCACGTGATCAGTGCATGATAGCCACGTGATCAGTGCATTATCAGTTACGTGAGCAGTGTATGATCAGCCACGTGATCAGTGCATGATAGCCACGTGATCAGTGCATTATCAGTTACGTGAGCAGCGATGATCAGCCACGTGAACAGTGCATGCTCAGTCACGTGATCTGGGCCTGTTGAGCTGCGTGATTACCGTCTGCTCATCTGCTTGGCAATTGCCAGCTGAGCTGCACGATTCCTGCCTGTCATCTGCTTGACAATTGCCAGCTGTGCCGCGTAATTCCTGCCTGCTCAGCTGCTTGATTATTGCCAGCTGAGCAGCATGATTCCTCACACCTGAGTTCCATGATTATTGCCTGCTGACTGTTTGATTCGTGCCTACTCAGCTCTTTGTTTATTGCCTCCAGAGGCACATGATCAGTGTATGATAGCAAACATGATCAGCGATGATCAGTCACATGATCAGCGCCATTAAGTCACGTGATCACTACATGATAGTCATGTGATCAGTCCATGCTCAGTCACGGTATCAGTGCATGATCAGCCACGTGATCAGTGCATGATCAGCCAGGTGATCAGTTCATGATAGCCATGTGATCAGTTCATGATTTGTCACGTGATCTGCATGACCAGGCAGGTGATCAGTGCATGATCAGCCACGTGAACAGTGCATGATAGCCACGTGATCAGTGCATGATCCGTCACCTGATGGGTGTATGATCAGTCACCTGACCGCATGGTAGCTACGATCATTGCATGATCAGCCACGTGAGTAGTGCATGATAGCCACGTGATCAGTGCATGATCAGTCACGTGATCAGTGCATGATCAGTCACGTACAGTGCATGATAAGTCACGTGATCAGTGCATGATCAGACATGCGTGATCAGTGCATGATCAGCCACGTGATCAGTGCATGATAGCCACGTGATCAGTGCATGAACAGCCGTGATCAGTGCATGATAGCCACGTGATCAGTGCATGATCAGTCGATGATCAGTGCATGATCATCCGCGTGATCAGTGCATGGGCAGTCATGTGATCAGTGCATGATATAGACGTGATCAGTGCATGATCAGCCCCGTGATCAGTGTATGATCAGCCACGTGATCAGTGCATGATACAGCCAGTTAATGAGTGCATGATAGCCAGATGATCAGTGCATGATCAGTCACGTGATCAGTGCATGATCAGCCACGTGATCAGTGCATGATAGCCAACGGATCAGTGCATGATCAGCCACGTGATCAGTGCATGATCAGCCACGTGAGCAGTGCGATCAGCCACGTGATCAGTGCATGGTCAGACACGCGAACAGTGTATGATCAGCCACGTGATCAGTGCATGATAGCCACGTGATCAGTGCATGATCAGTCACGTGAGCAGTGCATGATCAGCCACGTGATCAGTGCATGATAGCCATGATCAGTGCATTATCAGTCACGTGAGCAGTGATGATCAGCCACGTGAACAGTGCATGCTCAGTCACGTGATCTGGGCCTGCTGAGCTGCGTGATTACCGTCTGCTCATCTGCTTGACAATTGCCAGCTGAGCTGCACGATTCCTGCCTGTCATCTGCTTGACAATTGCCAGCTGTGCTGCGTAATTCCTGCCTGCTCAGCTGCTTGATTATTGCCAGCTGAGCAGCATGATTCCTCACAGCTGAGTTCCATGATTATTGCCTGCTGACTGTTTGATTCGTGCCTACTCAGCTCTTTGTTTATTGCCTCCAGAGGCACATGATCAGTGTATGATAGCAAACATGATCAGCATGATCAGTCACATGATCAGCGCCATTAAGTCACGTGATCACTACATGATAGTCATGTGATCAGTCCATGCTCGGTCACGGCATCAGTGCATGATCAGCCACGTGATCAGTGCATGATCAGCCACGTGATCAGTGCATGATAGCTATGTGATCAGTGCATGATCAGTCACGTGATCTGTGCATGACCAGGCAGGTGATCAGTGCATGATCAGCCACGTGAACAGTGCATGATAGCCACGTGATCAGTGCATGATCCGTCACGTGATGGGTGTATGATCAGTCACGTGACCGGTGCATGGTAGCTACATGATCACTGCATGATCAGCCACGGAGCAGTGCATGATAGCCACGTGATCAGTGCATGATCAGTCACGTGATCAGTGCATGATCACTCACGCACAGTGCGATAAGCCACCTGATCAGTGCAGGATCAATTACGCGATCAGTGCATGATCAGTCACGTGACCAGTACATGGTAGCTACGTGATCGTTGCATGATCAGCCGCACGTGAGCAGTGCATGATAGCCACGTGATCAGTGCATGATCAGTCGCGATGATCAGTGTATGATCATCCGGGTGATCAGTGCATGGGCAGTCATGTGATCAGTGCATGATATAGACGTGATTAGTGCATGATCAGTCTCGTGACCAGTGCATGATCAACTACGTGATCAGTGCACGAAGCCGCATGACAGTGCACGATAGCGATGATCAGTGCATGATCAGTCACGTGATCAGTGTATGATCAGCCACGTGTGTGCATGATAGCACTGATCAGTGCATGATCAGCCACGTGATCAGTGCATGATCAGCCACGCGAGCAGTGCATGATCAGCCACGTGATCAGTGCATGGTCAGCCACGTGATCAGTGCATGATCAGCCACGTGATCAGTGCATGATAGCCACGTGATCAGTGCATGATCAGTAACGTGAGCAGTGTATGATCAGCCACGTGATCAGTGCATGATAGCCAAGTGATCAGTGCATTATCAGTTACGTGAGCAGTGTATGATCAGCCACGTGAACAGTGCATGCTCAGTCACGTGATCTGGGCCTGCTGAGCTGCGTGATTACCGTCTGCTCATCTGCTTGACAATTGCCAGCTGAGCTGCACGATTCTGCCTGTCATCTGCTTGACAATTGCCAGCTGTGCTGCGAATTCCTGCCTGCTCAGCTGCTTGATTATTGCCAGCTGAGCAGCATGATTCCTCACACCTGAGTTCCATGATTATTGCCTGCTGACTGTTTGATTCGTGCCTACTCAGCTCTTTGTTTATTGCCTCCAGAGGCACATGATCAGTGTATGATAGCAAACATGATCAGCGCATGATCAGTCACATGATCAGCGCCATTAAGTCACGTGATCACTACATGATAGTCATGTGATCAGTCCATGCTCAGTCACGGTATCAGTGCATGATCAGCCACGTGATCAGTGCATGATCAGCCAGGTGATCAGTTCATGATAGCTATGTGATCAGTTCATGATTTGTCACGTGATCTGTGCATGACCAGGCAGGTGATCAGTGTATGATCAGCCACGTGAACAGTGCATGATAGCCACGTGATCAGTGCATGATCCGTCACCTGATGGGTGTATGATCAGTCACCTGACCGGTACATGGTAGCTACATGATCATTGCATGATCAGCCACGTGAGTAGTGCATGATAGCCACGCGATCAGTGCATGATCAGTCACGTGATCAGTGCATGATCACTCACGTATCAGTGCATGATAAGTCACCTGATCAGTGCATGATCAATTACGTGATCAGTGCATGATCAGTCACGTGACCAGTGCATGGTAGCCACGTGATCATTGCATGAACAGCCGCGTGAGCAGTGCATGATAGCCACGTGATCAGTGCATGATCAGTCGATGATCAGTGTATGATCATCCGCGTGATCAGTGCATGGGCAGTCACGTGATCAGTGCATGATATAGACGTGATTAGTGCATGATCAGTCCGTGATCAGTGTATGATCAACCACGTGATCAGTGCACGATAGCCAGTTAATGAGTGCCTGACGATAGCCAGATGATCAGTGCATTATCAGTCACGTGATCAGTGTATGATCAGCCACGTAATCAGTGCATGATAGCCAACTGATCAGTGCATGATCAGCCACGTGATCAGTGCATGATCAGTTACGTGAGCAGTGTATGATCAGCCACGTGATCAGTGCATGGTCAGACACGTGATCAGTGTGATCAGCCACGTGATCAGTGCATGATAGCCACGTGATCAGTGCATTATCAGTTACGTGAGCAGTGTATGATCAGCCACGTGATCAGTGCATGAGAGCCACGTGATCAGTGCATTATCAGCGTGAGCAGCGTATGATCAGCCACGTGAACAGTGCATGCTCAGTCACGTGATCTGGGCCTGCTGAGCTGCGTGATTACCGTCTGCTCATCTGCTTGACAATTGCCAGCTGAGCTGCACGATTCCTGCCTGTCATCTGCTTGACAATTGTCAGCTGTGCTGCGTAATTCCTGCCTGCTCAGCTGCTTGATTATTGCCAGCTGAGCAGCATGATTCCTCACACCTGAGTTCCATGATTATTGCCTGCTGACTGTTTGATTCGTGCCTACTCAGCTCTTTGTTTATTGCCTCCAGAGGCACATGATCAGTGTATGATAGCAAACATGATCAGCGCATGATCAGTCACATGATCAGCGCCATTAAGTCACGTGATCACTACATGATAGTCATGTGATCAGTCCATGCTCAGTCACGGTATCAGTGCATGATCAGCCACGTGATCAGTGCATGATCTGTCACATGATTAGTGCATGATCATCACGTGATCAGTGCATGATTTGTCACGTGATCAGTGCATGATCAGGCACGTGATCAGTGCATGATCAGTCACGTGATCAGTGCATGATAGCCACGTGATCAGTGCATGATCAGTCACCTGATGGGTGTATGATCAGTCACGTGACCTGCATGGTAGCTGCATGATCATTGCATGATCAGCCACGTGAGTAGTGCATGATAGCCACGTGATCAGTGCATGATCAGTCACGTGATCAGTGCATGATCAGTCACGCACAGTGCATGATCAGTCACGTGATCAGTGCATGATCAGCCACGTGATCAGTGCATGATCACTCATGTGACCAGTACATGGTAGCTACGTGATCATTGCATGAAGCAGCGCGCGAGCAGTGCATGATAGCCACGTGATCAGTGCATGATAGTCGCATGATCAGTGTCGATCATCCACGTGATCAGTGCATGGGCAGTCATGATCAGTGCATGATATAGACGTGATCAGTGCATGATCAGCCGCGTGATCAGCATGATCAACCACGTGATCAGTGCACGATAGCCAGTTAATGAGTGCATGATAGCCAGATGATCAGTGCATTATCAGTCACGTGATCAGTGCATGATCAGCCAAGTGAAAAGTGCATGATAGCCAACTGATCAGTGTATGATCAGCCACGTGATCAGTGCATGATCAGTTACGTGAGCAGTGTATGATCAGCCACGTGATCAGTGCATGGTCAGCCACGTGAACAGTGCATGATCAGCCACGTGATCAGTGCATGATAGCCACGTGATCAGTGTATTATCAGTTACGTGAGCAGTGTATGATCAGCCACGTGATCAGTGCATGATAGCCACGTGATCAGTGCATTATCAGACGTGAGCAGCGATGATCAGCCACGTGAACAGTGCATGCTCAGTCACGCGATCTGGGCCTGCTGAGCTGCGTGATTACTCTGCTCATCTGCTTGACAATTGCCAGCTGAGCTGCATGATTCCTGCCTGTCATCTGCTTGACAATTATCAGCTGTGCTGCGAATTCTGCCTGCTCAGCTGCTTGATTATTGCCAGCTGAGCAGCATGATTCCTCACACCTGAGTTCCATGATTATTGCCTGCTGACTGTTTGATTCGGCCTACCAGCTCTTTGTTTATTGCCTCCAGAGGCACATGATCAGTGTATGATAGCAAACATGATCAGCGCATGATCAGTCACATGATCAGCGCCATTAAGTCACGTGATCACTACATGATAGTCATGTGATCAGTCCATGCTCAGTCACGGTATCAGTGCATGATCAGCCACGTGATCAGTGCATGATCAGCCAGGTGATCAGTTCATGATAGCTATGATCAGTTCATGATTTGTCACGTGATCTGTGCATGACCAGGCAGGTGATCAGTGCATGATCAGCCACGTGATCAGTGCATGATAGCCACGTGATCAGTGCATGATCCGTCACCTGATGGGTGTATGATCAGTCACCTGACCGTACATGGTAGCTACATGATCATTGCATGATCAGCCACGTGAGAGTGCATGATAGCCACGTGATCAGTGCATGATCAGTCACGTGATCAGTGCATGATCACGCGATCAGTGCATGATAGTCACCTGATCAGTGCATGATCAGTCATATGATCAGTGCATGATCACCACGTGACCAGTACATGGTAGCTACGCGATTATTGCATGAACAGCCGCGTGATCAGTGCATGATAGCCACGCGATCAGTGCATGATCTGTCGCGATGATCAGTGTATGATCATCCGCGTGATCAGTGCATGGGCAGTCACGTGATCAGTATGATATAGACGTGATTAGCATGACTGTCACGTGATCAGTGTATGATCAACCACGTGATCAGTGCACGACAGCCACGTGATGAGTGCATGATAGCGATGATCAGTGCATGATCAGTCACGTGATCAGTGCATGATCAGCCACGTGATCAGTGCATGATAGCCACGGATCAGTGCATGATCAGCCATGTGATCAGTGCATGATCCACGTGATCAGTGCATGATCAGCCACGTGATCAGTGCATGGCCAGCCACGTGATCAGTGCATGATCAGCCACGTGACCAGTGCATGATAGCCACGTGATCAGTGCATGATCAGTCACGTGATCAGTGTATGATCAGCCACGTGATCAGTGCATGATAGCCACGTGATCAGTGCATGATCAGTCACGCGAGCAGTGCATGATCAGCCACGCGAACAGTGCATGCTCAGTCACGCGATCTGGGCCTGCTGAGCTGCGTGATTACCGTCTGCTCATCTGCTTGACAATTGCCAGCTGAGCTGCACGATTCCTGCCTGTCATCTGCTTGACAATTGTCAGCTGTGCTGAATTCCTGCCTGCTCAGCTGCTTGATTGCCAGCTGAGCAGCATGATTCCTCAGCTGAGTTCCATGATTATTGCCTGCTGACTGTTTGATTCGTGCCTACTCAGCTCTTGTTTATTGCCTCCAGAGGCACATGATCAGTGTATGATAGCAAACATGATCAGCGCATGATCAGTCACATGATCAGCGCCATTGTCACGTGATCACTACATGATAGTCATGTGATCAGTCCATGCTCACGTGTATCAGTGCATGATCAGCCACGTGATCAGTGCATGATCAGTCACGTGATCAGTGCATGATCAGCCACGTGATCAGTGCATGATCAGTCACGTGATCAGTGCATGATCAATACGTGATCAGTGCATCAGTCACGACTAGCATATTGCAGCCAATGGATCAGTGCATGAACAGCCACGTGAGCAGTGCATGATAGCCACGCGATCAGTGCATGATCAGTCGTGATGATCAGTGTATGATCATCCGGGTGATCAGAGCATGGGCAGTCATGTGATCAGTGCATGATATAGACGTGATTAGTGCATGATCAGTCACGTGATCAGTGTATGATCAACCACGTGATCAGTGCACGATAGCCAGTTAATCAGTGCATGATAGCCAGATGATCAGTGCATGATCAGTCACGTGACTGTGTTTGATCAGCCACGTGAAAAGTGCATGATAGCCAACTGATCAGTGTATGATCAGCCACGTGATCAGTGCATGATCAGTTACGTGAGCAGTGTGATCAGCCACGTGATCAGTGCATGGTCAGACACGTGAACAGTGCATGATCAGCCACGTGATCAGTGCATGATAGCCACGCGATCAGTGCATTATCAGTTACATGAGCAGTGTATGATCAGCCACGTGATCAGTGCATGATAGCCACGTGATCAGTGCATTATCAGTCACGCGATTAGCGTATGATCAGCCACGTGAACAGTGCATGCTCAGTCACGTGATCTGGGCCTGCTGAGCTGCGTGATTACCGTCTGCTCATCTGCTTGACAATTGCCAGCTGAGCTGCACGATTCCTGCCTGTCATCTGCTTGACAATTGTCAGCTGTGCTGCGTAATCCTGCCTGCTCAGCTGCTTGATTATTGCCAGCTGAGCAGCATGATTCCTCACACCTGAGTTCCATGATTATTGCCTGCTGACTGTTTGATTCGTGCCTACTCAGCTCTTTGTTTATTGCCTCCAGAGGCACATGATCAGTGTATGATAGCAAACATGATCAGCGCATGATCAGTCACATGATCAGCGCCATTAAGTCACGTGATCACTACATGATAGTCATGTGATCAGTCCATGCTCAGTCACGTATCAGTGCATGATCAGCCACGTGATCAGTGCATGATCAGCCACGTGATCAGTTCATGATAGCCATGTGATCAGTGCATGATTTGTCACGTGATCTGTGCATGATCAGTCAGGTGATCAGTGTATGATCAGCCACGTGAACAGTGCATGATAGCCACGCGATCAGTGCATGATCCGTCACGTGATCGGTGCATGATCAGTCACCTGACCGGTACATGGTAGCCACGTGATCATTGCATGATCAGCCACGCGAGCAGTGCATGATAGCCACGTGATCAGTGCATGATCAGTCACGTGATCAGTGCATGATCACCCACGTGACAGTGCATGATCAGCCACGTGATCAGTGCATGATCAATTACATGATCAGTGCATGATCAGTCACGTGACCAGTACATGGTAGCTACGCGATCATTGCATGATCAGCCACATGAGCAGTGCATGATAGCCACGCGATCAGTGCATGATCTGTCGCATGATCAGTGTATGATCAGTCGGGTGATCAGTGCATGGGCAGCACGTGATCAGTACGATATAGACGTGGATTAGTGCATGATCAGTTTCGTGATCAGTGTATGATCAACCACGTGATCAGTGCACTATAGCCAGTTAATGAGTGCATGATAGCCAGATGATCAGTGCATGATCAGTTACGTGATCAGTGTTTGATCAGCCAAGTAAAAAGTGCATGATAGCAACTGATCAGTGTATGATCAGCCACGCGATCAGTGCATGATCAGTTACGTGAGCAGTGCATGATCAGCCACGTGATCAGTGCATGGTCAGACACGGAACAGTGCATGATCAGCCACGTGATCAGTGCATGATAGCCACGTGATCAGTGCATTATCAGTCACGTGAGCAGTGTATGATC
This sequence comes from Bos javanicus, assembly GCF_032452875.1. Classification (NCBI taxonomy): domain Eukaryota; kingdom Metazoa; phylum Chordata; class Mammalia; order Artiodactyla; family Bovidae; genus Bos; species Bos javanicus. The sequence goes on along the minus strand of NW_026894706.1, from coordinate 14,987 downwards.
AGCCACGCGATCAGTGCATGATAGCCACGTGATCAGTGCATTATCAGTTACGTGAGCAGCGATGATCAGCCACGTGAACAGTGCATGCTCAGTCACGCGATCTGGGCCTGCTGAGCTGCGTGATTACCGCCTGCTCATCTGCTTGATAATTGCCAGCTGAGCTGCACGATTCCTGCCTGTCATCTGCTTGACAATTATCAGCTGTGCTGCGTGATTCCTGCCTGCTCAGCTGCTTGATTATTGCCAGCTGAGCAGCATGATTCCTCACACCTGAGTTCCATGATTATTGCCTGCTGACTGTTTGATCGTGCCTACTCAGCTCTTTGTTCATTGCCTCCAGAGGCACATGATCAGTGCATGATAGCAAACATGATCAGCGCATGATCAGTCACATGATCAGCGCCATTAAGTCACGTGATCACTACATGATAGTCATGATCAGTCCATGCTCAGTCACGTGATCAGTGCATGATCAGCCACGTGATCAGTGCATGATCAGCCACGTGATCAGTTCATGATAGCCATGTGATCAGTGCATGATTTGTCACGTGATCTGTGCATGACCAGGCAGGTGATCAGTGCATGATCAGCCACGCGAACAGTGCATGATAGCCACGTGATCAGTGCATGATCCGTCACCTGATGGGTGTGTGATCAGTCACCTGACCGGTACATGGTAGCCACATGAGTCGTGCATGATAGCCACGTGATCAGTGCATGATCAGTCACGTGATCAGTGCATGATCACTCACGTTAACAGTGCATGATAAGTCACCTGATCAGTGCATGATCAATTACGTGATCAGTGCACATGATCAGTCACGTGACAGTACATGAAGCACGTGATCATTGCATGAACAGCGTGAGCAGTGCATGATAGCCACGTGATCAGTGCATGATCTGTCGTGATGATCAGTGTATGATCATCCAGGTGATCAGTATGGGCAGTCATGTGATCAGTGCATGATATAGACGTGATTAGTGCATGATCAGTCTCGATCAGTGCATGATCAACTACGTGATCAGTGCACGATAGCCAGTGATCAGTGCATGATAGCCAGATGATCAGCATGATCAGTCACGTGATCAGTGTTTGATCAGCCAAGTGATCAGTGCATGATAGCCACTGATCAGTGTATGATCAGCCACGTGATCAGTGCATGATCAGTTACGTGAGCAGTGCGATCAGCCACGTGATCAGTGCATGGTCAGACACGTGAACAGTGTATGATCAGCCACGCGATCAGTGCATGATCAGCCACGTGATCAGTGCATTATCAGTTACGTGAGCAGTGTATGATCAGCTACGTGATCAGTGCATGATAGCCACGTGATCAGTGCATTATCAGTTCACGTGAGCAGTGATGATCAGCCACGTGAACAGTGCATGCTCAGTCACGTGATCAGGGCCTGCTGAGCCGTGATTACCGTCTGCTCATCTGCTTGACAATTGCCAGCTGAGCTGCACGATTCCTGCCTGTCATCTGCTTGACAATGATCAGCTGTGCTGCGTAATTCCTGCCTGCTCAGCTGTTGATTATTGCCAGCTGAGCAGCATGATTCCTCACACCTGAGTTCCATGATTATTGCCTGCTGACTGTTTGATTCGTGCCTACTCAGCTCTTTGTTTATTGCCTCCAGAGGCACATGATCAGTGTATGATAGCCATGATCAGCACATGATCAGTCACATGATCAGTGCCATTAAGTCACGTGATCACTACATGATAGTCATGTGATCAGTCCATGCTCAGTCACGGTATCAGTGCATGATCAGCCACGTGATCAGTGCATGATCAGCCACGTGATCAGTGCATGATCACCACGTTGATGCATGATCAGTCACGTGATCAGTGCATGATAATTACGTGATCAGTGCATGATCAGTCACGTGACCAGTACATGGTAGCTACGTGATCATTGCATGAATCACGTGAGCAGTGCATGATAGCCACGCGATCAGTGCATGATCAGTCGCATGATCAGTGCATGATCATCCACGTGATCAGTGCATGGGCAGTCACGTGATCAGTGCATGATATAGACGTGATCAGTGCATGATCAGTCTCGTGATCAGTGTATGATCAACCACGCGATCAGTGCATGATAGCCAGTTAATGTGCGCATGATAGCCAGATGATCAGTGCATGATCAGTCACGTGATCAGTGTATGATCAGCCACGTGATCAGTGATGATAGCCAACTGATCAGTGCATGATCAGGCACGTGATCAGTGCATGATCAGTCACGTGATCAGTGCATGATCAGCCACGTGATCAGTGCATGGTCAGACACGTGATCAGTGCATGATCAGCCACGTGATCAGTGCATGATCAGCCACGTGATCAGTGCATGATCAGTTACGTGATCAGTGTATGATCAGCCACGTGATCAGTGCATGATAGCCACGTGATCAGTGCATGATCAGTTACGTGATCAGTGATGATCAGCCACGTGAACAGTGCATGCTCAGTCACGTGATCTGGGCCTGCTGAGCTGCGTGATTACTGTCTGCTCATCTGCTTGACAATTGCCAGCTGAGCTGCACGATTCCTGCCTGTCATCTGCTTGACAATTATCAGCTGCGCTGCGTAATTCCTGCCTGCTCAGCTGCTTGATTATTGCCAGCTGAGCAGCATGATTCCTCACACCTGAGTTCCATGATTATTGCCTGCTGACTGTTTGATTCGTGCCTACTCAGCTCTTTGTTTATTGCCTCCAGAGGCACATGATCAGTGTATGATAGCAAACATGATCAGCGCATGATCAGTCACATGATCAGCGCCATTAAGTCACGTGATCACTACATGATAGTCATGTGATCAGTCCATGCTCAGTCACGGTATCAGTGCATGATCAGCCACGTGATCAGTGCATGATCAGCCACGTGATCAGTTCATGATAGCTACGTGATCAGTGCATGATCAGTCACGTGATCAGTGCATGACCAGGCAGGTGATCAGTGCATGATCAGCCACGTGATCAGTGCATGATAGCCACGTGATCAGTGCATGATCAGTCACCTGATGGGTGCATGATCAGTCACGTGACCGGTACATGTAGCTACATGATCAGCATGATCAGCCACGTGAGTAGTGCATGATAGCCACGTGATCAGTGCATGATCAGTCACGTGATCAGTGCATGATCAGTCACGTGATCAGTGCATGATAAGTCACGTGATCAGTGCATGATCAATCACGTGATCAGTGCATGATCAGCCACGTGACCAGTACATGGTAGCCACGTGATCATTGCATGATCAGCCGCGTGAGCAGTGCATGATAGCCACGTGATCAGTGCATGACTGGTCATGATCAGTGCATGATCATCCACGTGATCAGTGCATGGGCAGCATGTGATCAGTGCATGATATAGACGTGATCAGTGCATGATCAGTCACGTGATCAGTGTATGATCAACCACGTGATCAGTGCACGATAGCCAGTTAATGAGTGCATGATAGCCAGATGATCAGTGCATGATCAGTCACGTGATCAGTGTATGATCAGCCACGTGATCAGTGCATGATAGCCAACTGATCAGTGCATGATCAGCCACGTGATCAGTGCATGATCAGTTACGTGAGCAGTGCATGATCAGCCACGTGATCAGTGCATGATCAGCCACGTGATCAGTGCATGATCAGCCACGTGATCAGTGCATGATCAGCCACGCGATCAGTGCATGATCAGTTACGCGAGCAGTGTATGATCAGCCACGTGATCAGTGCATGATAGCCACGTGATCAGTGCATGATCAGTTACGTGATCAGTGCATGATCAGCCACGCGAACAGTGCATGCTCAGTCACGTGATCTGGGCCTGCTGAGCTGCGTGATTACTGTCTGCTCATCTGCTTGACAATTGCCAGCTGAGCTGCACGATTCCTGCCTGTCATCTGCTTGATAATTGCCAGCTGTGCTGCGTAATTCCTGCCTGCTCAGCTGCTTGATTATTGCCAGCTGAGCAGCATGATTCCTCACACCTGAGTTCCATGATTATTGCCTGCTGACTGTTTGATTCGTGCCTACTCAGCTCTTTGTTTATTGCCTCCAGAGGCACATGATCAGTGTATGATAGCAAACATGATCAGCATGATCAGTCACATGATCAGCGCCATTAAGTCACGTGATCACTACATGATAGTCATGTGATCAGTCCATGCTCAGTCACGTGATCAGTGCATGATCAGCCACGTGATCAGTGCATGATAGCTATGTGATCAGTTCATGATTTGTCACGTGATCAGTGCATGACCAGGCAGGTGATCAGTGCATGATCAGCCACGCGAACAGTGCATGATAGCCACGTGATCAGTGCATGATCAGTCACGTGATGGGTGTATGATCAGTCACGTGACCAGTACATGGTAGCTACATGATCATTGCATGATCAGCCACGTGAGTAGTGCATGATAGCCACGTGATCAGTGCATGATCAGTCACGTGATCAGTGCATGATCAGTCACGTGACAGTACATGGTAGCTACGTGATCATTGCATGATCAGCCACGCGAGCAGTGCATGATAGCCACGTGATCAGTGCATGATCAGTCACGTGATCAGTGCATGATCAGTCACGTGATCAGTGCATGATCAGCCACGTGATCAGTGCATGACCAGCCACGTGATCAGTGCATGATAGCCACGTGATCAGTGCATGATCAGACGTGATCAGTGCATGATCAGTCACGTGATCAGTGCATGATCAGCCACGTGATCAGTGCATGATCAGCCACGTGATCAGTGCATGATCAGTTACGTGATCAGTGCATGATCAGTCACGTGACCAGTGCATGATAGCTACATGATCAGTGCATGATCAGCCACGTGATCAGTGCATGATAGCCACGTGATCAGTGCATGATCAGCCACGTGATCAGTGCATGATCAGTCACGTGATCAGTGCATGGTAGCCACGTGATCAGTGCATGATCAGCCACGTGATCAGTGCATGATAGCCACGTGATCAGTTCATGATCAGTCACGTGATCAGTGCATGATCAGCCACGCGATCAGTGCATGATCAGCCACGTGATCAGTGCATGATCAATTACATGATCAGTGCATGATCAGCCACGTGATCAGTGCATGATAGCCACGTGATCAGTGCATGATCAAGCTGATCAGTGCATGATAGCCACGTGATCAGTGCATGATCAGCCACGTGATCAGTGCATGATCAGCCACGTGATCAGTGCATGATCAGCCACGTGATCAGTGCATGATCAATCACGTGATCAGTGCATGATCAGTCACTGTGATCAGCATATTGCAGCTACTGATTGCCGCATGATCAGCCACGTGATCAGCATGATAGCCACGTGATCAGTGCATGATAGCCACGTGATCAGTGCATGATCAGTCACGTGATAGTGCATGATCAGCCACGTGATCAGCAGGCGATAGCCACGTGATCAGTGCATGATCAGCCACGTGATCAGTGCATGATAGCCACGTGATCAGTGCATGATCAGTCACGTGATAGTGCATGATCAGCCACGTGATCAGTGCATGAAGTCACGATCAGTGCATGATCAGTCACGTGATCAGTGCATGATCAGTCACGTGATCAGTGCATGATAGCCATGATCAGTGCATGATCAGCCACGTGATCAGTGCATGATCAGCCACGTGATCAGTGCATGATCAGCCACGTGATCAGTGCATGATCAGTCACGTGATCAGTGCATGATCAGTCACGTGATCAGTGCATGATCGTCAACTGATCAGTGCATGATCATTCACGTGATCTGTGCATGATCAGTCACGTGACCAGTATATGGTAGCCACGTGATCAGTGCATGATCAGCCACGTGAGCAGTGCATGATAGCCACGTGATCTGTGCATGATCAGTTACGTGATCAGTGCATGATCAGCCACGTGATCAGTGCATGAGTGCCACGTGATCAGTGCATGATCAGTCACGTGATCAGTGCATGATCAGCCACGTGATCAGTGCATGATCAGCCACGTGATCAGTGCATGATAGCCACGTGATCAGTGCATGATCAGTCACGTGATCAGTGTGATCATCACGTGATCAGTGCATGATCAGCCACGTGATCAGTGCATGATCAGCCACGTGATCAGTGCATGATAGCTACGTGATCAGTGCATGATCAGTCACGTGATCTGCATGTGACCAGCCACGTGATCAGTGCATGATCAGCCACGCGATCAGTGCATGATAGCCACGTGATCAGTGCATGATCACACCACGTAGTGCGATCAGTCACCTGACCGGCATACATGTAGCTACGTGATCAGCATGATCAGCCACGTGATCAGTGCATGATAGCCACGTGATCAGTGCATGATCAGTCACGTGATCAGTGCATGATCAGCCACGCGAACAGTGCATGATAAGTCACGTGATCTGTGCATGATCAAGTACGTGATCAGTGCATGATCAGTCACGTGACCAGTACATGGTAGCTACGTGATCATTGCATGATCAGCCACATGAGCAGTGCATGATAGCCACGCGATCAGTGCATGATCTGTCACATGATCAGTGTATGATCATCCGCGTGATCAGTGCATGGGCAGTCATGTGATCAGTGCATGATATAGACGTGATTAGTGCATGATCAGTCTGATCAGTGTATGATCAACCACGCGATCAGTGCATGATAGCCAGTGATGAGTGCATGATAGCCAGTGATCAGTGCATGATCAGTCACGTGATCAGTGCATGATCAGCCACGTGATCAGTGCATGATAGCCACTGATCAGTGCATGATCAGCCACGTGATCAGTGCATGATCAGTCACGTGAGCAGTGCATGATCAGCCACGCATCGCATGGTCAGACACGTGAACAGTGCATGATCAGCCACGCGATCAGTGCATGATAGCCACGTGATCAGTGCATGATCAGTTACGTGAGCAGTGTATGATCAGCCACGTGATCAGTGCATGATAGCCACGTGATCAGTGCATGATCAGTCACGCGAGCAGTGCATGATCAGCCACGTGAACAGTGCATGCTCAGTCACGTGATCTGGGCCTGCTGAGCTGCGTGATTACTGTCTGCTCATCTGCTTGACAATTGCCAGCTGAGCTGCACGATTCCTGCCTGTCATCTGCTTGACAATTATCAGCTGTGCTGCGTAATTCCTGCCTGCTCAGCTGCTTGATTATTGCCAGCTGAGCAGCATGATTCTCACAGCTGAGTTCCATGATTATTGCCTGCTGACTGTTTGATTCGTGCCTACCAGCTCTTTGTTTATTGCCTCCAGAGGCACATGATCAGTGTATGATAGCAAACATGATCAGCGCATGATCAGTCACATGATCAGCGCCATTAAGTCACGTGATCACTACATGATAGTCATGTGATCAGTCCATGCACAGTCACGGTATCAGTGCATGATCAGCCACGTGATCAGTGCATGATCATCACGTGATCAGTGCATGATCAGCCACGTGATCAGTGCATGATCAGTCACGTGATCAGTGCATGATCAATTACGTGATCAGTGCATGATCAGTCACGTGACCAGTACATGGTAGCTACATGATCATTGCATGATCAGCCACGTGAGCAGTGCATGATAGCCACGTGATCAGTGCATGATCAGTCACGATGATCAGTGCATGATCATCCACGTGATCAGTGCATGATCAGTCACGTGATCAGTGCATGATATAGACGTGATCAGTGCATGATCAGTCACGTGATCAGTGCATGATCAGCCACGGATCAGTGCACGATAGCCAGTTATTGCACGATAGCCAGATGATCAGTGCATGATCAGTCACGTGATCAGTGTATGATCAGCCACGATCAGTGCATGAGCCAACTGATCAGTGCATGATCAGCCACGTGATCAGTGCATGATCAGTCACGTGATCAGTGCATGATCAGCCACGCGATCAGTGCATGATCAGACACGTGATCAGTGCATGATCAGCCACGCGATCAGTGCATGATAGCCACGTGATCAGTGCATGATCAGTTACGTGAGCAGTGTATGATCAGCCACGTGATCAGTGCATGATAGCTACGTGATCAGTGCATGATCAGTTACGTGATCAGTGTATGATCAGCCACGAACAGTGCATGCTCAGTCACGTGATCTGGGCCTGCTGAGCTGCGTGATTACTGTCTGCTCATCTGCTTGACAATTGCCAGCGGAGCTGCACGATTCCTGCCTGTCATCTGCTTGACAATTATCAGCCTGCGTAATTCCTGCCTGCTCAGCTGCTTGATTATTGCCAGCTGAGCAGCATGATTCCTCACACCTGAGTTCCATGATTATTGCCTGCTGACTGTTTGATTCGTGCCTACTCAGCTCTTTGTTTATTGCCTCCAGAGGCACATGATCAGTGTATGATAGCAAACATGATCAGCGCATGATCAGTCACATGATCAGCGCCATTAAGTCACGTGATCACTACATGATAGTCATGTGATCAGTCCATGCTCAGTCACGGTATCAGTGCATGATCAGCCACGTGATCAGTGCATGATCAGCACGTGATCAGTGCATGATAGCTACGTGATCAGTGCATGATTTGTCACGTGATCTGTGCATGACCAGGTGATCAGTGCATGATCAGCCACGTGATCAGTGCATGATAGCCACGTGATCAGTGCATGATCAGTCACCTGATGGGTGTATGATCAGTCACGTGACCTGTACATGGTAGCTACATGATCATTGCATGATCAGCCACGTGAGTAGTGCATGATAGCCACGTGATCAGTGCATGATCAGTCACGTGATCAGTGCATGATCAGTCACGTTAACAGTGCATGATAAGTCACGTGATCAGTGCATGATCAATACGTGATCAGTGCATGATCAGCCACGTGACCAGTATATGATAGCCACGTGATCATTGCATGATCAGCCACGTGATCAGTGCATGATAGCCACGTGATCAGTGCATGATCTGTCGCATGATCAGTATGATCATCATCCGGGTGATCAGTGCATGGGCAGCACGTGATCAGTGCATGATATAGACGTGATCAGTGCATGATCAGTCACGTGATCAGTGTATGATCAACCACGCGATCAGTGCATGATAGCCACGTGACAGTGCATGATAGCCAGTGATCAGTGCATGATCAGTCACGTGATCAGTGTTTGATCAGCCAAGTGAACAGTGCATGATAGCCAACTGATCAGTGCATGATCAGCCACGTGATCAGTGCATGATCAGTCACGTGAGCAGTATGATCAGCCACGTGATCAGTGCATGATCAGACACGTGAATCAGTGCATGATCAGCCACGTGATCAGTGCATGATAGCCACGTGATCAGTGCATGGTCAGCTACGTGAGCAGTGTATGATCAGCCACGTGATCAGTGCATGATAGCCACGTGATCAGTGCATGATCAGTTACACGGAGCAGTGTATGATCAGCCACGTGAACAGTGCATGCTCAGTCACGTGATCTGGGCCTGCTGAGCTGCGTGATTACTGTCTGCTCATCTGCTTGACAATTGCCAGCTGAGCTGCACGATTCCTGCCCGTCATCTGCTTGACAATTATCAGCTGTGCTGCGTAATTCCTGCCTGCTCAGCTGCTTGATTATTGCCAGCTGAGCAGCATGATTCCTCACAGCTGAGTTCCATGATTATTGCCTGCTGACTGTTTGATTCGTGCCTACTCAGCTCTTTGTTTATTGCCTCCAGAGGCACATGATCAGTGTATGATAGCAAACATGATCAGCGCATGATCAGTCACATGATCAGCGCCATTAAGTCACGTGATCACTACATGATAGTCATGTGATCAGTCCATGCTCAGTCACGTGATCAGTGCATGATCAGCCACGTGATCAGTGCATGATAGCCATGATCAGTGCATGATCAGTCACGTGATCAGTGCATGATCAGGCAGGTGATCAGTGCATGATCAGCCACGTGATCAGTGCATGATAGCCACGTGATCAGTGCATGATCAGTCACCTGATGGGTGTATGATCAGTCACGTGACCTGTATATGGTAGCTACATGATCATTGCATGATCAGCCACGTGAGTAGTGCATGATAGCCACGTGATCAGTGCATGATCAGTCACGTGATCAGTGCATGATCAGTCACGTGGACAGTGCATGATAGCACGTGATCAGTGCATGATCAGCCACGTGATCAGTGCATGATAGCCACGTGATCAGTGCATGATCAGTCACGTGATCAGTGCATGATCAGTCACGTGATCAGTGCATGACAGTCACGTGATCAGTGCATGATCAGCCACGTGATCAGTGCATGATAGCCACGTGATCAGTGCATGATCAGTCACGTGATCAGTGCATGATCAGTCACGTGATCAGTGCATGATCAGCCACGCGATCAGTGCATGATCAGCCACATGATCAGTGCATGATCAGTTACGTGATCAGTGCATGATCAGTCACGTGATCAGTGCATGATAGCCACGTGATCAGTGTGATCAGCCACGTGATCAGTGCATGATAGCCACGTGATCAGTGCATGATCAGCCACGTGATCAGTGCATGATCAGTCACGTGACAGTGCTATGTCAGCCATGTGATCAGTGCATGATCAGCCACGTGATCAGTGCATGATAGCCATGATCAGTGCATGATCAGTCACGTGATCAGTGCATGATCAGTCACGTGACAGTGCATGATCAGCCACGTGATCAGTGCATGATCAGTTACGTGATCAGTGCATGATCAGTCACGTGATCAGTACATGGTAGCTACGTGATCATTGCATGATCAGTCACGTGACTGCATGATAGCCACGTGATCAGTGCATGATCAGCCACATGATCAGTGCATGATCAGTCACGTGATCAGTGCATGATCAGCACGTGATCAGTGCATGATCAATTACGATCAGTGCATGATCAGTCACGTGATCAGTGCATGATAGCCACGTGATCAGTGCATGATCAGCCACGTGATCAGTGCATGATAGCCACGTGATCAGTGCATGATAGTCACGCGATCAGTGCATGATCAGTCACATGATCATGTGCATGATCAGCCACGTGATCAGTGCATGATAGCCACGTGATCAGTGCATGATCAGCCACGTGATCAGTGCATGATCAGCCACGTGATCAGTGCATGATCAGTCACGTGATACGCATGATCAGCCACGTGATCAGTGCATGATAGTCACGCGATCAGTGCATGATCAGTCACGTGATCAGTGCATGATCAGCCACGTGATCAGTGCATGATAGCCACGTGATCAGTGCATGATCAGCCACGTGATAGTGCATGATAGCCACGTGATCAGTGCATGATAGCCACGTGATCAGTGCATGATCAGTCACGTGATCAGTGCATGATCAGTCACTGCGATCAGTATGATGATCAGTCAACTGGATCAGTGCATGATCATTTACGTGATCAGTGCATGATCAGTCACGTGACCAGTATATGATAGCCACGTGATCATTGCATGATCAGCCACGTGATCAGTGCATGATAGAGCCATGATCAGTGCATGATCAGTCACGTGATCAGTGCATGATCAGCCACGTGATCAGTGCATGATCAGCCACGTGATCAGTGCATGATCAGTCACGTGATCAGTGCATGATCAGCCACGTGATCAGTGCATGATCAGCCACGTGATCAGTGCATGATAGCCACGTGATCAGTGCATGATCAGTCACGTGATCAGTGCATGATCAGCCACGTGATCAGTATGTCAAGACACGCGTGATCAGTGCATGATCAGCCACGTGATCAGTGCATGATCAGCCACGTGATCAGTGCATGATCAGCCACGTGATCAGTGCACATGTCACGTGATCAGTGCATGATCAGTCACGTGATCAGTGCATGATCAGTCACGTGATCAGTACATGGGTAGCTACGTGATCAGTGCATGATCAGCCACGTGATCAGTGCATGATAGCCACGTGATCAGTGCATGATCAGTCACGTGATCAGTGCATGATCAGCCACGTGATCAGTGCATGATCAGCCACGTGATCAGTGCATGATCAGTCATGACCAGTATATTGCAGTCATACGATCAGTGCATGATCAGCCACGTGATCAGTGCATGATAGCCACGTGATCAGTGCATGATCAGCACGTGATCAGTGCATGATCAGCCACGTGATCAGTGCATGATCAGCCACGTGATCAGTGCATGATAGCCACGTGATCAGTGCATGATCAGTTACGTGAGCAGTGCATGATCAGCCACGCGATCAGTGCATGGTCAGACACGTGAACAGTGCGATCAGCCACGTGATCAGTGCATGATATCCACGTGATCAGTGCATGATCAGTCACGTGATCAGTGTATGATCAGCCACGTGAACAGTGCATGCTCAGTCACGTGATCAGGCCTGCTGAGCTGCGTGATTACTGTCTGCTCATCTGCTTGACAATTGCCAGCTGAGCTGCACGATTCCTGCCTGTCATCTGCTTGACAATTGCCAGCTGTGCTGCGTAATTCCTGCCTGCTCAGCTGCTTGATTATTGCCAGCTGAGCAGCATGATTCCTCACAGCTGAGTTCCATGATTATTGCCTGCTGACTGTTTGATTCGCGCCTACTCAGCTCTTTGTTTATTGCCTCCAGAGGCACATGATCAGTGTATGATAGCAAACATGATCAGCGCATGATCAGTCACATGATCAGCGCCATTAAGTCACGTGATCACTACATGATAGTCATGTGATCAGTCCATGCTCAGTCACGTATCAGTGCATGATCAGCCACGTGATCAGTGCATGATCAGTCACATGATCAGTGTATGATCATCCACGTGATCAGTGCATGATCAGTCACGTGATCAGTGCATGATATAGGACGTGATCAGTGCATGATCAGCCGTGATCAGTGCATGATAGCCACGTGATCAGTGCATGATCAGTCACCTGATGGGTGTATGATCATTCACGTGACCAGTACATGGTAGCCACATGATCATTGCATGATCAGCCACGTGAGTAGTGCATGATAGCCACGTGATCAGTGCATGATCAGTCACGTGATCAGTGCATGATCAGTCATGTGACCAGTACATGGTCGCTGCGTGATCATGTGCATGATCAGCCACATGTGATCAGTGCATGCAGGCACGTGATCAGTGCATGATCAGCCACGTGATCAGTGCATGATCAGTCACGTGATCAGTGCATGATCAGCCACGTGATCAGTGCATGATCAGCCACGTGATCAGTGCATGATCAGCCACGCGATCAGTGCATGATAGCCACGTGATCAGTGCATGATCAGTCACGTGATCAGTGCATGATCAGCCACGCGATCAGTGCATGATCAGCCACATGATCAGTGCATGATCAATCACGTGATCAGTGCATCAGTCACGTGATCAGTGCATGATAGCCACGATCGGCCACAAGTGTGATCAGCCACGTGATCAGTGCATGATCAGCCACGCGATCAGTGCATGATCAGCCACGTGATCAGTGCATGATCAGCCACATCAGTGCATGACAGCCACGCGATCAGTGCATGATCAGCCACGTGATCAGTGCATGATAGCCCGTGATCAGTGCATGATCAGTCCGTGATCAGTGTATGATCAGCCACGTGATCAGTGCATGAGCCACGTGATCAGTGCATGATCAGTCACGTGATCAGTGCATGATCAGTCACGTGATCAGTGCTGATCAGCCACGTGAACAGTGCATGCTCAGTCACGTGATCTGGGCCTGCTGAGCTGCGATTACTGTCTGCTCATCTGCTTGACAATTGCCAGCTGAGCTGCACGATTCCTGCCTGTCATCTGCTTGACAATTATCAGCTGTGCTGCGAATTCTGCCTGCTCAGCTGCTTGATTATTGCCAGCTGAGCAGCATGATTCCTCACCTGAGTTCCATGATTATTGCCTGCTGACTGTTTGATTCGTGCCTACTCAGCTCTTTGTTTATTGCCTCCAGAGGCACATGATCAGTGTATGATAGCAAACATGATCAGCGCATGATCAGTCACATGATCAGCGCCATTAAGTCACGTGATCACTACATGATAGTCACGTGATCAGTCCATGCTCAGTCACGGTATCAGTGCATGATCAGCCACGTGATCAGTGCATGATCAGCACGTGATCAGTTCATGATCAGCTACGTGATCAGTGCATGATTTGTCACGTGATCAGTGCATGATCAGCCACGTGATCAGTGCATGATCAGCCACGTGATCAGTGCATGATAGCCACGCGATCAGTGCATGATCAGTCACCTGATGGGTGTATGATCAGTCACGTGACCAGTACATGGTAGCTACGATCATTGCATGATCAGCCACGTGAGGTGCATGATAGCCACGTGATCAGTGCATGATCAGTTACGTGATCAGTGCATGATCAGTCACGTGAACAGTGCATGATAGTCACGTGATCAGTGCATGATCAGCCACGTGATCAGTGCATGATCAGTCACGTGATCAGTGCATGATCAGCTACGTGTGATCATTGCATGATCAGCCACGTGATCAGTGCATGATAGCCACGCGATCAGTGCATGATCAGTCACGTGATCAGTGCATGATCATCCGCGTGATCAGTGCATGGGCAGTCATGTGATCAGTGCATGATATAGACGTGATCAGTGCATGATCAGCCACGTGATCAGTGCATGATCAACCACGTGATCAGTGCATGATCAGCCAAGTTAATGAGTGCACGATAGCCAGAGATCAGTGCATTATCAGTCACGTGATCAGTGCATGATCAGCCAAGTAACAGTGCATGATAGCCACTGATCAGTGTATGATCAGCCACGTGATCAGTGCATGATCAGTTACGTGAGCATGTATGATCAGCCACGTGATCAGTGCATGGTCAGACACGTGATCAGTGTATGATCAGCCACGTGATCAGTGCATGATAGCCACTTCGTGATCAGTGCATGATCAGTCACGTGATCAGGCGATCAGCCACGTGATCAGTGCATGATAGCCATCATGCATGATCAGTGGGCTATCGCTACGGGATCAGCCGGCGATCAGCCACGCGGAGCAGTGCATGATCAGCCACGTGATCTGTGCATGCTGAGC